>NC_089195.1:9850048-10152548 GCF_963930695.1 Labrus bergylta | reverse complement strand
ATAAGAGTCACAAAAAAGAACCTGTAACATAAATAAAATAGAATAGGGGAATTTGGTTTACACTCTTTTATTCTATAGGGACACGCTTCTCACACACATAGGCCTGAAACATACACATGCAAATGCAAAAACAGAACCTGTGTACATGCATTAGTGGCAGCAGAGAGACCACCAGAGCAGTTGGGAGGTTCAGCTCCATTGCTCAAAGGCAGCCTGGCAGTGCTCAGGAAGTGCCCTGGCACCTCTCCAGCTACCAGACCAACTTCCTCATTATAATCCGCAGCGGGACTAGAACCAGCAACACTCTGACTCCCAACCCAAGTCCCTATGGACTGAGCTACTGCTGCATCATGTTGTGTTGGCATTTTATACATAAAGCTAGAGCCATCAGTGGTTTAGCTTAGCATAAGACATGAAACAGGAAAACATTGCGGCTCTATCAGAATGTGCAAAACAAATTATGTCTTCCTAAAATTGGGAGAACTTTCCCTTTTATAACCACTGGAAACCAAGCCTGACCCTGAGATCACAAAAAAATTAGACATTAAAAAGATATCTATGTACAAGCTGCAACTCATGTCTCCTGAATGTTTCTTGGACTTTATTTTGGATTATTCTAAGGGGGAAGGGGGTTGTTTATAGGCCCTCTATGAATGACAGCCCATTATTATGAACAGTATCCTTAACAATTCAGCCTGACGACCTGTCTCCGTGTGTTCCAGGTTCTCCTGGTGCTGAGGTCCAGCAGTGTTCAGGAGATGCTGCTGTGAGGCCGAACCTCCCTAATGTCTCCATTGCCTGCACCTGACCCTGCGAGCCAGAAGTGGCCAAATTTAGTTTGGAAACGTGCCACCATGGGAGAGCCGACAGGCCCATTAATCAGCAGGAGTCTCCCCCCTACTCATCCTGCAGGTCAGGAAGGGAGCAGAACACACACTAATGCACACACAAGACTTCTCTCTCTCTCTCGCTCTCTCTCTCACACACACACACACACACACACACACACACACACACACAGAGAGCACTGCTTTCATGTACTAACACAACGCACAAGTGTGCAGCAAAAAACGACTAAGCAAATGATTGCTGAAACTTTCAAATAACTCTGACAGAAACCCCTTTTTTCCTCTTTCCTCTACCTACCCTAAATCCTCTATCACGCCACACACACGCACACACACACACACGCACACACACACACACACACACACACACACACACACACACACACACACACACACACACACACACACACACACACACACACACACACATACACACACACACATGAGCTTGGCCTTCCATCACTTCTCTGATCCAGTCACATATCCCAGCGCTCTTCGCTCTGTCTGAGCCAGGTTTTTCAGTCAGCCTGGGGCCCCTGTTGTAGGGGTTATCCACACAGCACTACCCTTGGCTCAGACTTCATGCAAGGGATGAGCTGAATGTACACGCAGACACGCAAACAGAAGCACAAACACTCACGGTGACCCCCTCAGGAGCACAAACATAAAGATGAAAAACAGACACAGAGACATCGGTAAAACATGATGGATTGAAGGTGCTGGATCAGAGCTGAAGAATTCATTGTTTTGGAGGTGAAGTGGGAGAGAAAGCGGTTGAATATATGTGGTGTAAGGCATGACGAAAGTGAAGTTTATTATCATGTCTAGGATGAACTCAAACTGCTCTTGCCTTTGGGAATACTATCAGACATTTGTAAAAGCATCCATCTTTGTCTGCAGAATTCCATACATCACCTGTTTTTGCTAAATGAAGATGCAGCAGTTTGTTTGAAGCAGCAGCTAATTGACTCATAATCAGTGTTTACTATCTCACAATTAACACTGAGAGACAATGAGATCAGAGGAAGTGGCAGCAGCAGAAGGAATTTATTGGGCAATATCCCCGAGGTGTAGGAAGATGCTCGAAAGTAAGCGCAGAGAAAGTGTCTGATAACCGCTCGGCATTTATATGCAGTGTCATTGGTGCACTTATCCTTCCTAATGTGCAACTCTGCAGGGAGATGAATGGTGGGATTGGGCGAGATTAATGAAGGTTACAAAAATCCCCAGATGTTTCCGTGGTAATTAGACGCTTTTGTTTATCAGGAAAACAAGTCACATCAAGAGCAAAGCATTCATTATAATTTTTCATAATCTTAATAATTCAAGTGTAGCTGCTTCATTTTGTTCCCAATTTATCATGCTAATGTTATGAATAAATCTGCATAATTCTAACACTGCCTGTTGTGATCAACTAGCAAACAGACTTTGATAAAGCAAAATGTTGAATTTATTCGTGCATTTTTTTTCTTTTTAACTACGAGTTTGCTGAGTGATGACACCATGTAACTACCATTTAAGAGCATTGTTTGATAGATTTACCAACATCTTTAATTCTTGCAATGTTGACTGTTCAAGGATGTTTTATATGTAGATGAGGCTCAAGGCAAAATATAAATGTCTACCAGCTGATATTTTCATGTTGCCAGGAAGTCTCGGAGGCAGATGTTAAATTTCAAAGAAAACAGTTGCACGAAAAACACTGTAACCGTTCTTGTGTCCACAAGGTCAATTCATTACAGTTTGTTTTTTCAGTACTGGGACTTGCAGGTTTAGCTGGACAGTGCTGCCTGCATTTTGTCTCGCCCCAATTGTCCTGTCAGAAATCAATTGGAGATCACAACGTGGTTTTGCAGCAGGAGGTCAGTCCTCACTACAGCGTAAATATTTCATCCCGGACGCACACCAAAGGGCTTTTAAAGATGTGTGCTGGACCATGCTCCCCTCGTGCTGCCCTCTGAAAGTGACAGGGCTTGCGTTTTAGCCCACTTCAGGACCAGGTTAAATCAATTAAAATCTATTATTCATATGGCAGTGCAGTGACCTCACTGAAAGCCCCTGTTATTTCAGAATAGAAAGAAGAAAAAAGGACCTGGATTTGAACTTTGGCTTCTCAACTTTTCAAGAGAATACAGGAAACAAGCAACCTTGTTTTCATCTCTGAGCCTTGAGAATAAAATTGCTGCTTGAAACGTGGTGTGCAAGTAAAGCAAAGGGGGGTGTTTTTGTTAAGTTAGTGTTGGATGTTATATGGAAGATAAATGAAATGCAGAAGTGTAAACTCTAAAGGTGTTCATAGTCTGGACCACATGTGCATATGAAGCAGATGCATGTCTCATGCTTATTTGGATGAAAATTGGCTCCACATTTTGGATTGCAGATAAATACAGTCTCACTTAGACTGGATTCAGAAGGTCATGCCTAAGTGCTGTAGTTGTGAACTCAAGGCAAGCATGGTAAGCCTTCACCTATTGTACAGCAAAGTGCAACTCTCCTCTTTGTAAGGAAGATTTCAGTCGTATAGCCTCCATAGATGGCAGCAGGCTGTTTGGTTGGATAATAAGCAGAGAGGAGTCAGAGGGAGAGAAGTCATTAAGACCTGCTCACATATAATCATCCCAATGCCATCACCATCTTTCTATCTCTTTTTTTCTTGGCCGTCTCTCCCTTTGGTTTGCCTTTTCCATCTCAGATGAAAGGACCCTCTCATCGCTGCGTTGGAAATGAAAATGATGGAGAGCCGGACAAAAAGAAAGAAGGGAAAAGATGAAAATTGGTTCTGAAGTGGTTTGCCACATTAGTTGGCTCCTTACTGACCTTCCAATTTAAGCAAACAATATGTTGACTCAGAGACGTGCTATGCCTCAGTATTCATGACGAGAGTGCACATTAAATAGGTACTAAGATGGGTGGACACAAGGAGCAGTACATGTTTAGCCAGAAAGAGGTTGTAAGTGCATCATCCCTGAATGAGCAATGTTTGCACTTGTGTCTTTTAAAATTTGACCAATCGTAATAGTTGAGTTGTAGCTTAAAAGTCTGGAGGTTGGATTTGGGGTTTACGATACATTTCGTGGGTAACATAAATGGTTGAACTAGATTTCTGTGCAGTCTTTCATAGAAGAATGAATCGTATGGTTGCATCATCGGAAAATTTTAGGCAATTTAAAAACGCCATAAGAATACATCCTTTGGAGGCCAGGGCCATCGTGCAAGAATGCATGACAATCTATTCAACATTGATCACTTAAAAACAAAAAATCTACTTCAGGAGTCATGTAAGGGGAAGGCTAAAGAATTTTTACAGAAAAAAAGCAGCTTTGATCTCCTTAAGGCACTGAAATAGAGAATCAACAATAGGTTTCAAACAGTTCTGGGGACTGTTGAAGAGGAACTATTCACTAGAGAGTTCCCTGAGAACTACACAACATGTGGACTTTTTTCTGTCTGCATTTGCACCACCATGGTGTCAACTCCGAAGCAGGAGCTAAAAAGGTTCCTTTAAACAGGGTTCTAGGAACTTAAATATTTCCTAGTTCCTGCAGTGCAGGGGAGGGTTCCAACAGTTCCTAGAACTTAGAAAAAGTTACTGCGCTCCAAAAACGCCTGATGTCACTGTTAATACTTGGAAAAACTCATCAAGAACTGTCATGGCAGTCCATACAATAAATTTTGAGATGTTTAACTCTTGACGGAGTGTTGGAAGGACCACAATCCAACATTACCATTCAAGAGCCATGCTGCTAGTATACCTAAAAGTCAGCTTTGTTTCATGTATTCATTTGTTGTTTTCTTTTCTTGAACTGCTTGCTGTTAGAATGAGAATATGGGCCTCTGAGGTATAGGGCTGCATGAATAAATGAAATTAGCACCTGAGCTTAATTTGGTGCAGAAAATAAAGACTTTTGAGAGGCATTTCAACTCCAGCAATTACAAATGATCTAAATCACCTGTGGTTGACTTAGTTCAAAGAGTCGGCCAATTAAAACTAGTAGGACGCCATTCTTTTCTGGCCACTGCTGCAGCTGTTTTGTTAAGGTTTATTTCTGAAAACATTATGTAGAGTTGCCACTAAGCAATCAGGCAAAATCATAAATAAAACATCAATTTAATAACTGGCTGCTGTGCCAATCTAATTATAATATATATGACCAATTAGTTCTTATATGTGGTAGTGGGTTCCAAAATGCTGTTTGCTGTTTATGGTCCTGAAGTGTCGGTTGCTTTCTTTACTATGAAAGTGCTGTTATGATGCGTGGGCTTACATGAGATTTTGTTTCTCTTGTGTGGTAATAAAGAGGGTGGAGCTGTCATGCGTTTGCACCCCAGCCTGTCGTCGGCATATTATGATGAAGTGTATGTCCAGTTTTTGATGATGCCATTGTTAGAAAGGAGTATTTGTTTCTTGTTATTTCTTGTGTAATAACGTTCTCTCTCCATGCTGTTTTCTCATTGCACTGCTTAGGATGGACTCGTTTCTGAGCTAAATGTACTTCTGTAGTGCTGCTCGGGCACAGTATACTGGGATGGGATGGGTGGGGGTGGTGGGCAGATGTTACATATGTGATCGGTGTGAGAGGAGTGAGGGGTTGACAAATTCAAAGAACCCGGTTTGTTTGTCAAGTTGGATGACCAAAGACACCACATCTGCTCATTTGTGCTATAAAAATATCAATAAAATAGAACTAGATGTTTACAACTTGAAAAATAAAAGCACAGACCTCTGGGAAAGAATGTTAGTAACACACAGCAAGCCATATTACCAATCTCATTATGTTAGTAAATCTCTAAAAAGTACCAACAACACAAACACAGCCAAGAGGTCAAGTCTAGTGAAGTGGAGGTCAACCAGATCCCTGTCAGAACCGTTGTTGTTGTTTTTAATTAAGCCTTTATATTATTGAAAATGGAAGAATATGTAAAAATGTGAAAAGAGAAATTAGCCCCAAACAACAACAAAAAATGTTACATTGCTGTTAAAATGTTTTATACTGCTGTACAGCAGTGTTAATATGGGGCCTAATGGGGATTGACTGTCTCTTGGAGCCAGTTTCAAGTGGCCATTTGAGGAACTGCAGTGTGAGAAACTGCTGTGTTGGCTTCACTCTTCAGCCTCGGAGGTTGCTGTTTAACTTTTAGCCTCCCATAAAACAGCTTCTCCTGTGTCACCGAGCTTCTTTACCAACATAATCCCTTAAGAGGTTTTTTCAACCCCCAAAGATACCTGTCAAAACCTTCTGACTGCCCCCAAATGTCCTAAATTACACCACTCTGTCGATGTAATTGAACTCACTTCTTTAGCCTTTTGTTTGATTTTCTATTCTGTTCTACCTTGCGCCGTTACTTTGTTTCAGATTCTTGTGGATTCTTTTAACTTGTGATTCACATCATCTTTAAATAACTTTAAAAACACTCCTTAAAATAAATGTAGCATTGTCTGAAGGCATGCATCTGCATCCTTAAACCCATGCCTTGTTTGCATGAAGGTGTCTTTGTGCCTCGTTCCCCCTCCAGGGTAGCATCAGTGGGCGACTGCTGTAAATGGACTCTCGCTATCGTTTAAGATGGCGTAACATATCAACCAATCACATGATCCTCTCCCCCTCATCCCCTCTGGCCTCAGCTGGTGCCATGGCATTATCAGAGGAGCAAAGCAGCCATTTATACCAAACACACACACACACACACACACACACACACACACACACACACACACACACACACACACAAACACGCACGCACGCACACACACGCACACACACACACACGCACACACACACATGCACACATATACTGTATACACATATGCACGGCCTCCCTCTTATGGCTCTAGGGCCATTCCAGGAATGTCAAAGATGGTTTCACCCTTTTGTATCTCTCTCCCTTCACCAGCGCTGAATGAAGGTGGCCTCCATGGTTTAAGATTGTCTTGGCCCAGAAAGCCATTCTAAGAAATGTAATAAGGCCATGTAGCCTCTGAGGGCAGAACATGATGCCAGCACAAAATGATGGTGAAATCCTGCGTTGATGGTCGTCACTAATCAGAGTGTCAGATTGGTACAAACAAGCTAAAGGAAATGGTGTAAGCACGTTAAAACAGCAAGAAACGGACGGATTGGAAAGTCAAAGATTTAAAGCCTTGTTTCATTTCAGTTTAAACCCAATATTTCTGGGCTTGCTTAACTTAAAAGGTACTCTCCACTTAATCCAGAAGAGTAAGCATATTGTTTCTATCTAATTGACACTAAGCTCATGGCTATTACCATGTCAACACTGGATTACTGCTGCCTTTGAGCCTGTGGAGTGGTTGACTTGGCCCACATTCAGCCCTTGTTTTCCTTTCCACTCTGTCGTCTGCTGCTCACACACATATAGCCCACATGCTCATAGTGCCACATGTGCACACACACGGAAGCACTCTTTCCAACTCTCTCTTCCTCTCACACACACACACACACACACACACACACACACACACACACACACACGTTCACTTTGTCTTTCTTTCCATCCTCATCGCACTCCCTCTTTTCTTCCAGAAACACACACACACATGCTCCATGTTCCAGCATTAGACTGACGAGTGTTCCAAGGCCAATTTCACCGCCGCTGAAAGTCCCTCTCTCCCAGAAGCCCCTCTGGTTCACAGGCTAGACCGACTAGCGATTGGCTAGTCAGAGGCAAGTCTAGTTGGTGATTGGCCAGCAAAGGCCCCTGGTGCACAGTGACAGTAATTAGCACACGCCAACCATTAACAAACACAGATTAGGCATGAACCGGTATGGCATGCTGCCATCAGCGTGCTGTGTGGATGTATGTGTGTGAAGAGTGGTATTCCCCTGTGTGTGTCTGAGTGCGTCTCATTTTTGTGGTTTGTCTGTGTTCAACACTTGGCGTGTGTGACTGTGTTTGTTGGGAGTGCTTGCATTTCTGTATGTCTTCTTTATCCTCAACCTGTCTGTATACACAAGTGCATGCACATGAGTGTGTCAGTGTGTATGCGTATTTGTGTTCAGCCTCATTTCCTCTGTGCCTGCTGGTCAATTTTGGCATTTGGAGAGAAAGACGCTGTGCATTCCCCACGGCTCCCTCGCTTCTAGCTCTGAATTAGAGATGGGGCTATGATATGTGGAAATGATTTTTTAAACACCAGCAATCTCTCTTCTCCCTCCCTCCCTCTCTGAGTCCCCCCCCCCCCCCTTCCTTGGCTGGTGAATCTGCCCTGCTGTGTGCGCTTAATGAAAGATAAGAAGGGTCCTCCACCACTGACACTGAGCCACAGACCCTCAGAGGACCGTGCTAATCTGCTTGGCCCCTAATGGGGGCCACTTTGTGTCTGCAGAGGATCATTTCATATCAAACAAATTGTGTCCTGTGAAACCCATTACAGTTTTGGCCCTTTGGAGATGCTTCGCCCTTAGCTGACACGTAGAGGACATCCTCGGCCCGACTTTTGATGCTGTAAATATTTCTTCAGATGGTCTTACATTGAAAATCTCTTTTCTAGTCAGAGATGGGCTTTGAGCATCTTTAAAACCTGTCGGCTCTCTCATTAAACATAGATTGAGAGGGTGGGGGGTTTAAGCGATGAATGAAGAATCCAGAGAGAGGAACAAGAGAGGGATAAGAATGTAAGAAGCGGAGGATGGAGGGATAACAGAAGGAGTGATGAAGGGTTAATGAACTCAGATTCTCGTCTTACATGTATTCAGTTTCGTAATTGTCTCTCTGCATGTGGTCTCTCGGCGTATACGCCATCAGGAAACTCAGATGATGTTTGACGCATGTTTAAAGTATCTTTATCTTTTACATGTGATGAGAGCTTTGTGATTATGTTATGAAAAGGCACTGATGAGTCTGAGTGTCACAAGTCTGCAGCTTCAGCGTGGACTGTAAGTTGTTTATAAAAGGTGTAAAACACAATCAAATGGGTATAAAATTGCCAGGGTGGAGAGACGTGAAACCACCATCACAGACAACATGTACCTAATACATCTCCACTCACCCTGAGAGGCACGGCTGCCGCAGTAAGCAGCAGCAGCTGCGACACATGTATAGTAAATTTCTATTTGTATTGACAATAGTGTAATCTGGCGGGACAGTGTTACCCCTTGTGCAGGTCATCATTCTTAATGTTTACGTTTATGTGTGTGTGTATTTCTGTGCACAATGTCCAGTGCGTTTTTTTCGGTTTGAATGTGTGTGTATGTGTATGCCATCAGTTCTGCAAGGGAGCAAATGGGGAGGGGGGGGGAGTAGAAAATGATCCGGGGCCGATACATATGAAACAGGAGGGCTCATACATAAACATAGCTCCAAGGCCCCGGGGCCAGGCAATCTACGAGGCAAATTGCTCACCAGTCAGCCATGGAGGCCGCTCTGTTTACTATGCATGAGGTCTTGTGACATGCTTTAAAGCCGCCCCTAAAACGGGACTACTGGGCCGGTGGCAGAGAGGAGCTGGCTTTTTCTATTACTGTGGTATTCTTTCTTGTGAAAAACGTAGTGGCTCGAGAACGGATCATTGTTTCTTTTTGCTTATCTGTTGTGTGATGTACAGTAGATGCTGTGTGAGAGGCAAAATACTGGTGTTATGGTGTGAACGCCGTCTGTGTATCAGAGGTTTTTTTTAAGAGGGGGGGGGGGGGTAACAATATGCTTGTGCTGCAGGTATGAGGGGTTTTGCACATTCTCTTACTAGTTTTTTTTGGCATTTCTGCCTTTATTGATACATGATAATAATGACTGGCAGAATACATGGAGACAGGGACACGACTTGCATAAAGGTGTCTGGTAAGGTTCTAATTGAGGATGTTGTAATGGCATGCAACTGAACCGTTTGCATAGCTGAATACACCATCCAGAGCTGTTCTAGGAGAGGACAGCCTGGGATTCCTTATGACTGAAAGTGTCTATTGAAATAGATGTAAAGATGTTTAATAAAGATTCAAAATGCAAATGAATGTTCCTTTAACCTGCTTCTGTTATGCATTTTGTTTAGTTTTTTCTGTTTTGTTTCTTTATACTTGGGGGTGCTTATTCTGCTGCCAGGTGCCATTCACCTGCAAAAGTACAGAAAATAATGAGCTAATGGAATTAAAAAGTTAAAGTCTAAAATAAAATGATAGAAAACAATGAAGAAAATGTGATCACATGTGGTCTTTTATGTTTATGTCAGATAAGAAATGGAGGAATTTCCAAATACATCTCTGCCCAATAATCTGTTGTTGTAGTCTGCAGCCATCAAAATGACCTCATCAGACAGCTACCACCTTTTTATTGTTGCAAGTCTTGGATTTCGTTATATTTCTTCCAAAGGGGCACAACAGTTTTGAATAAGAATGCAATTACAAAGACCTCCTTTTGCAAAGTCTCTTCATTTTTAAGATAATAAAGTTTTGATTAAAAAAATGTCTCCTGTAATTACTTACTATGTCTCCTCTGTGTGGAGCAATGATCAGAACAAACACAAGAACAGACAAAAAATGAAACAGAAATGATTTTTGAATCATTCATTTCTAAATGCTTTAACACCGGACCATTATATCCTTTAGTCAAATACAGGTAATATAGACTTTTTGTACAGACTCAATAGAGAAGAAAAACTCCTGTGAGGAACTTTGGGCCTTTGTAGTGGTGGTTTTATGATGGAAAATCTCGCCCTGTTTTCTTAAACTAATAAAAATTATCTCTCACTGAGAATCTTTTACTTAGGAAATATTTTTTTAAGGGCTGTTTTTGAGGTAGCCGGTAATCTCATTTTATTGTCTACTCCTAAACAGCAGTTTCAGGTATATAAATAAAACGGATGTAGTCTCTTAATTGCTTTTGTGGGTCATAAAGATGCATCCGTGTTAAATTTGGTCTGTTCTTTAACCAGCTAAAACTCCTTTAATCTATTTGAGCATGAATGAACATAACTGGGCAGGACAGAATAACAAACAGGAAGAGACGTTAACGTGTAAATAAGCCGTTGAGACCACATCTGCTTCAGCCTGCATTTACCAGCCCAGTATCCCAGGGGGAGCCCTCCTCAATTCAATTCCAATCTGCTCCACCCCCAGGGTCCAAGTTCAAGTTCAAAGTCAGACAACCGAGGCACCAAGAGGAGAATTGCCCACCCAGGAGTCCCCTCAGCCCAAAGTGAACTATTCCAACTACAGATGAGATCTGAACAAATCCAATACCAGATCTATTCAAACGCCTGTCTGCGTGTGTGTGTGTGTGTGTGTGTGTGTGTGTGTGTGTGTGTGTGTGTGTGTGTGTGTGTGTGTGTGTGTGTGTGTGTGTGTGTGTCTGTGTGTGTGTGCGTGTGTGTGTGTCTGGAGGGGCAGGGGGAACGACTGTCACATTACAAACACCTTTGCTGTCTCTCTCTCTCTCCATCTATCTGTCTTTCTCCCTCTCTCAGGCTATAATTATGCTAATAGTATGTATATAGCTGTGGCCCTGGAGGCTTGGGGCGTATTGAAGGCTCCCAGGTCTTTCTCTCCTGTAACAGTATTAGGGTGCTATTGAAAAGCGGACAGAGGGTGAGAAGGGGGGGAGGGGGGGGCAGGATAGAGAGATAGTGCGGGGTGGCAAATGGGACATGACCACCGTGCTCTCTGTCACGACGCCGCCCATTGTCTGGCCAAAGAAAAGGGCCTCCGTCGCCACTGGGACAATAATAAAGGAGCAAGAATGGACTGTGCATATTAAACAACACAACGGGCCGCGCCTGACCAACCTGCATGGGTACGATGAAGGGGGAAGAGGGAGGAAAACAGAGCGAGAGAGAGGCGGGTGTAAAAGTAGTGGGAGGTGATGAGGGAGTGCATGGTAGAGAGAAAAGAGTGGTAGAAGTGAAAAAGACACAAAAAGAGGCCGAGGCAACGAGATAACTGTAAATGTAGAAAGCTTTTTGTTTCTTTAAAGAGATGACACCTGCTGATGTCAAAGGTCTCCTTCAGTGTATAATAAAGTCCTGATAGCACATCCAGGGTGACCTCTGTTTGACTGCCGCATCCAAGGGTTTCTCTTATCCGTCTTCATGAAAAATGAAAACATGTCTTTCTATTCATGTCATCTTTTAGGTTCACTTATCTTGAGGTCCATATCTGGTGATAATATGATGTGAATGTTTTGTTTGTGAGTGCTTTGTTACTTAAATACAGTAAGTCTATATCCTATTTATGTCTATAAATAAATGTGGAATATTTAAGTAAAGAAATGACACCCCTCCCCCATACTTTGTAAATAAAATGTATGTTTTTGCTCATTAAGATCGTTTTGATAAATGCAACATCCACCAATTTAGTGACAAGGTTAAAAGCAAAGCAAACTTTGCTTTTTGGGAAATGTCTAAATAGACTTCACATTTAGAAGTATTATTTTTACATGTGCAACATCTGGGACCACCATTAATGAGCAAGAAGTTGATGTTAAAGAAAATACAAGGCTAAAGTGAGTGTAGTGTAATATACAGTCATGTGTTCAAATGATGCATCGAAGCTTTTGAGTTTCTCTATCCATATCTGAGGTAAAATGATATCTAGTGCATCAGCTGTATGAGTATTTATTTTATTATAAACAATGAAACATTGAAAAGAAAAAAGTCTATTAGAAAAAAATCACAATATTTCAGTCCCTCTAAACCTCAGTGACAAAGATTCAGAGGGACCAAAATGTTGCGATTTTTTGTCTCATAAATATGTGTTGCTGCAGCAGCATGTGTCCTTGGGCAAGACACTTTAATCAATCAATCATTATTTGGATAGCGCCAATTCTTAACAAGTGTTATCTCGAGACGCTTTACAAAAGAGCATATGGGATAATATGCAGAAATGATTTCTCCTTTGCTTTCCTAACGTTCCTGTTGTCCACACTTCCTTGCCGCTGAGGTGGAGGTGGCCGTGCCTGAATGAGGACAGCAGTGGTCGTGGGGACGACACAGTCCGATGGACAGTTGCTCCCGCTGCCTTTTCTGCGGCATATAAATGTGTATGACTGTGATTTGTTACCTATGATGGTCACTTTACATAGAAGCCTCTGTCATCAGTGTGAGAATGGATGTGAATGGGTAGGTGTGACCTGCGGTTTAAAAGTGCATTGATTAATCAAAAAACAAGACTGTGTTTGTTTTTTAAAGGCTGATAAAAATACGAAATAATAAGTGAGCCATGACTCGATAATTCAAATCACTTCCTCTTTCTATTTTTAATATTGACAGTTCTGATTTTTGGATTCTGAAGTTCCAGGTTCACATTAGGGATGCTACACATCTAATTGTCCAGCACCTTAGTTATCCAGCACACTGGTGTAAGAAGCAGCATCCTCCCTGACAGTGTTATCCCCCCCCCCCTCCCCCCCTCCCCCCCTCGCTGTATGAGTATATTGAGAGGTGTCAACAGTAGAGGCGTGGGTGTGGGAGGCTCTATCATGGTTCACGGCTATCGCATGTGCCTCGGCGGCTCTGCAGCGTGGCTACCATCTGTCTGCGTGTCACAAAGTGAGCTGCTCTCTCACTTCTTCTCTCTCTCTTTCTCCACATCTTCTCTTGTTCCCCCATCCCTTAAAGCTTTATTACACTCCCCGTCATCTTTTCACATCTAATTTTTCACATACAAAGTAACAGTTTATTAAAGAGAGACTGAGACGTGCAGGTATCTCAGACAGACGAGGTGCTAACCTTGGAGCTCAGGATCTGGAAAGCTTTGGCATAGAAAGACCAAAAACACCAGGCGGGGTTTTCAGTTTTGTTTAACGTCACGTGATTTGAACTGAATGAACACTTTGAACACATTGCTGTCAGCACTAAAATGTAAGAGTATATTTTGTTTATTGCTTTCCAGGAAAGGCAAACTGCACGGACAGTGTATAAATAAGACAGTGTGAGAGAGACGAAGAGGAGAAGGAGGAGACAGCAGCAACTCTCACAGACCAGAGAGTGGCAGTGTGCCACAGTTAGAGTGGATCGTCAAGTATTGTGTGGTACATGTGTGTTAAAGTGGCGAAAGAGCGAGAGAGCATGTGACTCTATTTGTAAAGCTTGTATTGTTTAAAGAGTTGCACAACAAGTTGTGTGTGTAGCCATTGTATGATGGTTACTTACAGGCTGAAGAATATCACTCAGACCAGAAATCAGGATCTGCATGTTGACTTGTTAAAAAGTACTGGACACAGTCAACGCACGTACAGGGGCAGGCTCTCCCTCTCAGTCATCAGCATGGAGTAGGGAAAAAAAAACAGCAAATGGACAACTCTTCAACAGATTAAAAAACATTGGAGAAAAACAAGGCAAATGTATACAACTAGCGTTTGACTTTTATGAAGTTGAGTCAGAATAAATGAACTCACTGCAGCTTAAAGACAGTAGTCTTGAAAATATAGACTTACACAAAAGTAAAGCCTCTCAATCATCACTTATGTGCCTCCATACATGTGTGGTGGTGACTGTGTCTGCAGAGACCCTGTCCTCTGCATGGATTTTCATGTTTTGGTCTGTTTTGGTTAACTCAGGACGTTTCTGGGCTGGGAGTGGATGTGTTTCCCCCAGCCAATGACAGCACTCGCTGAGTTTTGGAGTGGATTCAATTCAGCGATTGGACACCATTAAAAGTGACAAATATAACAGAAGTGGACGTAGCGGCAAAGGAGAAAATATTATCATAGTGATGTGAAACTCAAAGCTCATTCTAAAACGATGGCGAACCTTTGGTTGGCTTTAACACGCAGACACTGAGTTGGCCTGCTTTCTGTTGGACAGGCAGGTACCAAACACCGGTGGTTAGCGTGTGGTTACTTTCAGTGAAGGTTCAAGCAACACGTTAACCCTGCAGTGGGTGTGCGCTTCTGGTGCAGCAGTGGGTTTAGGTATTAAAAATAACCACAAATAAATAATCCATCTTCATGCATACTGTCTCAATTGCTTTTAAAGCTCATATAGAGGCATCACTATCAAATTCTGTCTGTTCCAGGTTCATCTAAAAACAGCTCACAGGAGCTTTAACTCAAGGGAAGAGAGCATCACTTCCTACCAGCGCAGAAGCTTTAAAACTCTTTGTGAATTTGCAGCACTGATGTTATCACTGGTGGTTTTTGTGTGTCATTAAGTAAAGCTCTGCCAGCAACAAGTAACTTAAAACTATATAAATTGTGTGTTTTCATCCTTATAAGGTTGAGGGCAGGGATGGGGATCATTACTGTTCATATCTGCTGTTCTCCTTACCGATACCACGATCAACACTTTTCTATTATTTGTTGGAAGATGAGACAACAATATGTTTCTTCATAGAACAGGTATATATTTGTTTTTTATATTGCTAAGACAACAAACACATTCTCTTCCAATAACAGTATTTACTGTATTCAAGTTTCTCACCAAAACCTAAATGTCCTTTTTTTAACGTTACATTTGAACACAACATGATGACATTTTATTGACCTTTGCCTAATCGTCATTTTACTGACCAGAACACAAACTCAACATTTTACCTTATGTCACCTGGTTTTCTTAGCTAACTAGTTTTTATGCTATTAATTTTATTCAACATTGATTACTATTTTTAAGTAACTTAACCTGTTACACAGTTTGTGTGTGCTTTCCACAGGTGCTTTGAGTGGAGGAAGAGGATGATGACTGTCCCACAGCAGCAGCAGAGGTGCTGCATTTTATGTTCTGGTCATGTTGATGCTGATGTGCTTGTTAGCTGGCAATTAATTTTCATTCAAAATATTTATTAGACAATCCAGGTTGCACAAGTGGTTTGATTTAAAAGCTGTGACTTGGTCTAAGATGTAATGTTACATTACAGGAACCCTGAGACTCAATAGCAGAGTATCAATAAGCTCAAACCACATAGATTATTGGGTTTTGAAGCAGGTCCTTATGGAACCAGGTTTCAATCCCCATGTTACATCACTTCATGCTGACTTTAAAGGAAAGATTATTACATACAGGTTTTGAGAATTTTCCCGACGATAATCAAAAACAAAATACACACTGAGCAAATAGAGTTCACGCACATGTAGCTTAATTTAAAAAATATTGATTCAGCTACATGTGTATCCATAAATATCTGTGTTTTTGCATTCTGATTTGAGTGAGTGCTCTGTATGTGTGTATCCATGTCCACAGACAGACAGGCAGACAGAGTAAAAGCAGTAGCCAGTGTACCATAATATTGTCATTAAGGAATTCAGCAGATTAATAGCCTTAAATACCTGGAAATGTCCTAAGATCTAGTGTCTTTAGCTAGTAATTTCCTCTGCGAGTCCTGAGCACTAAACCCGCTGTGTTGTTCTTGGCGGTCCTCAGTCGGACCAGAGAACATCGCATGGACAATGATACCTTCCTCTGGGATCCATTCTCCTCTCCATTTGATGGAAAGCAAAAGAGAGCCTTTGGCCAGATAGGTCCCATTATGTCTCAATGACAGAGCCTGAGGGTGAAAAACGGTCTGTTTTTCCCCCCTCTGAGCACCTTTAGGTCTCAGTTAGAAATGACATATGCCCTGATGAACGGCGGAGGGGCTGATTTGCCTGCCAAATACCCATCAAGCTCTTTCTAACTGCTCTGAACTTTGGTTTTACTCAGAAGTAGTTTTCTAAGTTAAGAACCATGGTGTCACTTTTCAAAGAGCGGGCAACTCTTGGACAAAATGAAACGCTCTTTTAAAATTACACACACCATTTAGCTTTTTGTATTTTTTCTAACATTAAGTTCAGTGTTAAGCAATCATCACAATAGTGCTAATGATCCTGAGTCCAGAGCCCTCTTTGCTCCCTGTCACATTCCCCCCTCATGACCTCATGACTGGATGTATGCATTAAACAGATGTGGCTGGCTATGAGGGGCCTGAAACAGGATAGGACAGCCTATAGCCTCTAGACTGGTCTTCTCTGGCCTTGAAGCCAGGGGCCTCCGGGTCCAGAGGACAGGATAAACAGGATTGATGTGTGTGTGTGTGTGTGTGTGTTTGTGTGTGTATGGTGTGTGTGTGGGTGTGTGTGTTTGTGTGTGTATGGTGTGTGTGTGGGTGTGTGTGTTTGTGTGTGTATGTGTGTGTGTGCTTGAAAGAGAGCGAGAAAGAGAAACCCGTTTCCCACATGCATAAATGTTCAGGCAGTTTTCTATGTCAGCGTCATGTGAGAACAGGGAGTTTTTTTAGGTGTGAGATGCTCCGACACTTTGCCTTCTCAGGGAAAAAGAATCAGCAATAACTAAGATGTCAGACCTCAAAATCACATAAACATATTCATTAAAAATCACCTTTATATTTGATGCAGTTTCAGGATATTTCATTTAAAGTGGACAGAGAAATATTTTTTTGTTATCCTCAAGTAAGTACAACCATGTGCACTACACAGAAATCAACTTAAAGGGACTACTCTTTGTCTACGTAAAACTTCTATACAGTTATATCTGAGTGGTTGTGCAGCTGAAACTTTTCATCTTAAACTTAAACACTTTATATGAAAAAGGCATTAAACTCAAATTGTTTTCAGTGAGATCAAACTCTGAGGAAAACATGGAGTTTTATTAAAAGGTGTATCAAAGTTGTCTGCTAAAAAAATACAAGACAGGTATAAACAGTTGCGTCATGCATACACCTGCATTAGTACACACTTTTTTTTAAAGTACAAAAATGTTTAATCTTGATCCTGAATTTCGGTATCAAGTGGATTCAACCTCAATCCAAATGTCTTTAACACTTCAGACGTGTGTGGATGATGAACATACTCCTCACCTGAATATCATTCAGAAATGATAACAGGTTTGTCTGTAAGTTACAGATAATAATCATACAATTAAAGTATTTTTTATATACCATCAAATCATACCAAAAATTTAAAAAAAAAATTCTTATATTGTAGAGAGACCCAGCAATATTTAATGTTTTTATTTTTTTATTTAACCAGGAAAGAAACTCATTGAGATAAGAAATTTATTTTTCAAGAGTGTCCTGGCCAAGACACACAAATGAGCAGCCAAACATAAAAATACAAAAAATACATTATTAGACATTAAAAGACACACATAACACCTTTAAACAGCAAATGTTTGTCAAAATCAACCACAAACACATCAGGTAGAACATGTACAGCCAGATGTTTCTGCCTCCATTTAATTTAACATCCTCTTAAGAGCATCCAACGAGTTCAGATCTTTTTGTAATTGGTTCCAAGTAAAGGGAGCAGCAAACTTAAACGCCTTTTTCCCTAGTTAAGTCCTGACTTTTGGAAAACACAAAGTAAGAAAAGGTCCTGTACTCTTCTGACTGATGGAGGTCAGAAGGTATTAAGGAAGTAGAACTAGACTTGTAGATGAGAATAAGGCAGTGTTTAAGTCTGCGTATGGTCAAAGAAGTACATCCAACACGTTCATACAACAAACAGTGATGAGTGAGGGATATAAACTTAGTGTTGAACCTCAGAGCTCCATGATACACAGTGACCAGAGCGTGCAAGCTTTGTAAGGATGCATGCAGCTTGAATCACCACGAAGAAGCACTTTGCAATAGAGGTAAAGAAAACTTTTGACAGGCAGAAACCTTGAACAGAACCAGACTAATTTGTGCCATGATAGAAGAGAAGGATCCAAAAGGAGAGAAGATAGAGACAAACAAACAGACACAAAGACAGACAGATAGTTTAACTAGGGGCTGGTCCAAGGCCAGTCTGTGCCATCCTTAACAACAAACTTCATCTAAAAGACATTTTGTGTCTACTCCAGCACCTTTGAAGACATATAACTAAGACAAATCTGTGATATTTAATGAAATCAGACTGAAGCTACAATGCTTATAGGCCAAATAACACTTCACTGACACAGTGATGGATTTTGTTTGTAAAGCTGCTCCCCTGGCGAGAGGGCCTACACAATGGATGCATCACTCTTGCATCTCAAGACAGCTTCAGTTACTTGCAGTCGTCGTCCTCTGCGCCTCCTTTCATCTGCATTGTTCCACTGAGTCAAATAACAGCATTAAACATAATCAGCATAGATAGTGTATAATGTCGTACAATGAGTGCATGAAGACTAGCAGCCACACTGTGCGCCCTGCTGCAGATAGTTTCTTCACAGTGCGAGCAGGCGAGCCGCCATTTAGTGAGACTGTGAGACACCGACCTCAGCGTTACACTCTCGAAGCCCACAGCCTCACAGCCATCTATTCTCAATATGCCACATTCGTATTCATTTTTCCCCAAAACCTGACACGGCAATCTGATGATGAACCAGCCCCATTATTTTCTGTACGCCAGCAGGAAGAGATAGATCCCCGAACGCTGTGCATTCACAGAACCAACATTATCCCTCTATGTCAGAGGTGGGTAATATGCTGGCGGTCCCGGAGTCCAGAGGTGCATACAGAATGATGTCATTAATCCTCTGGAGCAATTTCTCTCTACCTTCCTCGCTCTCCTTCCACAACTGGCAACACAGAAAACAGAGGCACATTTGCATGCTGCATATGTTGCCAGGTGGCTCTGCAGGCTCCAGGTACAAATTAGATTTCCTGACAACAAGGTGTACATGAAGGGGGGTAGTGGATGTAAGCACTTTCTTCCTTTCTACCTTTCTTTTTTCTTTTCCTCCTTTCAATTTTTAGATTTTGTTATTGTGCATGTCTTTAATCATACGACATGTCACCTTTAAAAAAAAATGGTCATTTGGTAAAACAGTTAAAATCAACTATTTATTTTTACATAGGAATAAAATGAAGGTATAGAAGAGCAAAATCAGCAGAGATCAGGTTGTGTTGGTTGGATGGACATACAAAGCATTTGGTTTTGATATTTGAAATCAGCTGGTAGTCTGTAAGTTTCCCCTTCCTAAGATATTTTTCTTTTTATCGAGATCTGAGAACTTTTAGGCCGAGGACATACTTGCTGTTTATTCTTACATTCACAAACACAACTAGCTGCGTAATGAGCGTAGTTGTTCCCATATTGACTATATATTTGTTACTGGAGGATCCCTCTAGAGGGCACCCCAGAGAGCTCAGGCCATAAGTAACTACTGGGTGTGCTGACTGTAAACTACAGACATGGCAACACTCAAGGTTACTATCACGTTAATTCTGATGTAATATCTAACATAATATCAACATCAGCCATCAAAGATTACATCTAATCAGCTCAGGTGACTGAAGACCAGTGGACAGGACGCATCATTGCCACCTAATCCTTCCTACATTTCCTCTGTGCACGGACATAACGATCCAGACTTCTTTCCATTCAGCTTCTAAAATTGAACTTATCCGTCACCAGCCATTGACAGTATCTGTGAATTTGTAATGACACACCGTACAGATGTGGATAATTGTCGACTTGGTATGCCAGCTTGTCTCCAAAACTTTCAGCCATTGCTCTCCTAGCTGCTGTGTCGATTCTGTCACGTCCTCTCTGCCTCTACACTGCCCCTAGTGTCCATGTTCATACTGCATTTTAGGTCCATGCTGTGTTCATTTTTGAGGACGTTCAAATAGACAAAGACTAAGCGCAGCAGCCATCATGTGCACACATACCCATAGTTCAAAGCAAGTATATCTCCAGACTATAGGATTACAAATACTCCTGAAGGAGAAATGAAACCAGGTCATATCTACACTAAATGCTGACCTATTGATCAGATGTGGCCTGCTATTTCAAATGAGGCACTGCACACGTTCAGATACGCCAAGAACTTCACCTTGACACCAGATAAAGATGGGGGTGGAGAAGAAATGCAGCCATAAATGAGGGCTTAAACTTTTCTTTTTGGACTTGAAAGCTGAGGGCTGTGAGCACATCTGGCATGTTTCTACACCAAGGGTTGTTGACATTGACTGTGTCAGTCACAATGAAACCAGCTTAGATGCTCCAAACTGGCTTTACCCACATTGTTTACCAGCAGCTCCTAAACAGAGAGCAGGAAGCAGCGTCTGGGTTGTGGATGACATTAACATTCCAAGTATTCTTCATTTGGTTGAGGCCTTGATCTCTCCGGAGACAATGAGACGGGGTGTCAAAGCGAAGACGGTGTTCATTTGAGTGTGTCAGTGTGTCATGAATGCTTGCTTGGTCTTGTGGTGACGAGCGATATCAAAAAAGAAGCCTCCCACCTCAGTCTCCCCCAATTCCACATTCCCCCATCATTGATCCGTCCCTTCAATTAACAGCCGGGTTTGTCCCCAATCAATTTCCATCTCCCACCTCTGTTCCTCCATCCGTCTATCCCTCTCTCTCTCTCTCTCTCTCTCTCTCTCTCACTCCCCATTTCTTCATTTTTCACATCTCCCCCCTGTGTCCCCCCCCTCCCTCACAAGCCCCTACCTCACACCCTGAGGTCTCCGGGGTCACCCCCTCCAAGGTGATTCGTAAACAGCAGCTCGCCTAAAGATCAATACTTTATCAACAAGCCACAACAGGCTTCTGCACTTATCCTATATGATCTTTGTGGTAAAGGCCTCCGAGCATCCATCTCCGCCACTGCTCCGCTCCCTAAGCTCTGTTGCTAAGACAATCAGAAGAAAAGAGAGAGGGATGAAGAGATGTGGAGGAGGGGCCGGAGGAGGTAAGGAGAGAGGCAAAGGGAGAGGGGATTGTGCAGGGTCCAGGGGCTCGCTGTTAGAGGAGGGATTTGCTGCTCCGCTGCTTTTAGCTTGATCTGCATCTGATTAAGGAGAGAGGGCAGAGTGTTGTCCTTCACCCTCGTGCTCCCCTGTCCCACCATTATGTACCCTGGCACTGAGATCCATCATCCACCTACCACAGACCAGGCCGCCACAGCCTGGGGACTTATTAGACCGACCCTGCTCTGTTCAGCTCAGCCCCACTCTGCATATCATGGAGGGTGAAAAGCCTCTGCTGCTACTGTAACATTCTGTATATAACAACTACATCAATATGAGTCAGGTGAAGACAGAAGAAAATACATAAACACATAAAAGTCACTCATGTTTGTGCTATAGGACTTTCATTATTGCCTTTTAAATCTTTAACCTTAATGCAGTGTTTGGGTACATTCAGAGTCAAATAACAGCAAAAACTTAAACATGTACTAAGCATAGTTTATCATCCCAGTACATCTTGACATTTGAATACTTTGTGAGGACTATATCGAGCAGTGGTTCTCAACTGGTGACTCGGGACCAAAACGGGGGTCGTGGAGCCATTTTCAATGTGTGCCTGAAAAACCAAATCATGTCAAGAAGTCTGTGAAGTGCTTTTTAAACAAGTTTGTTATATTCTGTTTCTTTGTTCAGTCAAACGTTTGTCCCGTCTGAGGTCCAAACTGTACAACTTTTCATTAAATAAATCTGATTGGTTGAAAAATATCAGAAATTTGGTTCATGATTTTTCATGAATGAGTCGGCGGTGGGTCATGAGGCGCGACCAGTTGAGAACCACTGGTGTAGAGCACAGTCTGAAATATGGAAATTAAATTAAAGGAAATGTATTCAGATGACCAGTGAGATATGTATTATGCAGAATAATGCAGCACTTAAATCATAAGCATCGGAGAAAAACAATGCATGAATCAATGTAATCAAATATAATTGTCTTAATCTTTTGATGTAGCACTTTGTTACCTTGTTAAGAAAAGCTCTATGTAAATAAATACTATTATCAATGTTTTACTGATATAATTAAGCCATGATAACTGCAGGTATAAGTAGACAGGCCCAATGAAGCTTCAACATAAGATGCCTTCATGGTATTAAATATTGTTGGCCCTTTTTTCTTGTCCTTCTCAAGTAATCCTTTTGTATTTTTAGTGCAAGTATTGACCCTCAAATTGCCCCTTATGGGTGAAATATATTTTTTTAACGGAAATAACTGTATCTATATAAAGAGGACTTAGAAGTAATGATACTCTACATGAAAATAATTTCATGCCAAATCTTAAACTTTTAATTTAGCTGTTTTGGCCAATTATGGGTGTTTTCTTGCCCTAAAAAACATTTTTAAATTTAAAAAAGTTTCCCACTCAAAGACACTAAAGCAACTATTTATAACACTTTACAATGATGATGAGTTTGAGCTAAATTCACCTCTTCAAAACAAGGCTGTGGAGGACAGTATCTGTTCTCTCTGCTGTCTCCCTGTGGCTCTCATCCAATAATCCTGCATCAAACCCGTCAGACTGAAAGAGTGAAAAGTGAAGGAGCCCGCCATGTGCAAACATCAATCCTAAATTTCCAGCCTCAATACCATCCTGACCTTGGTTTGGAATGACATCTATTTGCTGGCTGGCTGCACACATCTCTTTGCAAATTGTATGGGCCAGGCTAATTTGTTTTTATGCACGTTTAGTCAAGAATGTGATGCCACGTTAGCTTTTGGGAGCACTGCCAATGTGTTGTTGGGGTTCCGAGTGACAGACAGAAAAAGGGTGATTGAGGATGATTGTTCTGCCGGTTGTGTTGATATATGAAAAGAAAGGAGCCCTGAACGCATCCTGGAATGGGTTCCCGAGAGATAGGAGTCCTTCTGGGAGCACCTAAAGCTGAAAATCATCATGTGTGCATTGAAATAAACAATGACCTTTAAGCTCAAATCCTAGAGTAAGGACAGGTGCTGGGTAGTATCTTAACTAACCCCCCAGTGTCATAAAAGCCTTATAAAACATTATTAAACATGAATCAGTCCAAGGAAGGAAAATGTATGGGTAAAAAAAGGACATAAAAAGACTTGTCAGCACCCTTCCTTGACCTGCCAGCAGAACAATAACTTGTGCCCACACTATAGCTGAAATGTAAACAGCTTGTGCAGGACAATATTTGCCTTCCTCATAGCTGAAATGACCTCTCGACTCCACACAGTCAACCTCACGCTGTTGTTTCATTATCTTTTCTGCACAAGATTAAAACTCTGGCTCTGCTACCTTCACACATGCAGCCTCATTACCGTCATCAGTTTTCAAGAGAGGGCCCCACATAGACACACAACGACTCCCCCCACCCAATGACCTGACTTTACCGCATTGATAATGTACAGTACACAGAGAGCAACCAAACAGAGATAAGTCTTTATCGTATATGCTCATACACTGTACACACTATCCCCCTCTCCCCACATGTCCTCCTTTGACCAGGGCCCAGTTCATCCCCCTGACATGAAGCCATCATCATGTTACGTGTCAGAAATAGTCCCCATGGCTCTCACATGCTGCAGGCTGCTGGGACATGCATTCAAGTAAATGCTGTCCATAACCTGAGATGTGCTCTTTTCCACGTGCCCTGCTCGTTACACATATTGGCCAACATAGACAGTTTAGGTGAACAGGGACACACACACAGATATGGACATGTGCTCACGCAGACTCACACACACACACACACACACACACACACACACACACACACACACACACACACACACACACACACACACACACACACACGCACACACACACTACTAAAGATAAATGCACTCACATACTGCACCTGCAGTAACACACACTGCTGTACTAGACTCTTGAGGATCATGTCAACTTGTGTGCAAAGGTCACAGTCCACTGACAAAGTTCACATATGTCTTAATGATATATATGACTGCAGCATGTTCACTGGTCAGCATGCGTCCCACTGCAGAGCACTGAGTTCATTCAACACTGTTAAACGACCTACATATTCACTGCCTTAATGAAAGTAGATATCGCTGACAGAAAAAAAACCCTCAAAAGCTAACTTAACCCAAAATAGAAATCTAAATCATTTTAAACTATTGTGAGTGCTTTCAAGCTGTGTGTGTTTCAATGTAATGGGTTTAGAGACATTTTCATCACCAGCTAGTATAAAAGAGGTTGATGTCACTTAGTTTGTTCTGCTGAATACATTTAAATCTTTATGTTTCATTTACTGACGCCCCCTATTCTTGCATCAGTATAATAACCTAATGTATAAAAATATCTGGTTTAATTCATTGCATTTACAATCTATATCTATCTAAAGTAGTAACAACTACATTTTTCAAATGTCAATTTCAATCAATCTGGCAAACTTTATTTCTTTAGGGCCAATTAGTAAAAAATGTTTTCTCAAGACACTTTACAAGAAGCAGGTAAAAGACCTTTCTCTTTGTTATATTATATTACAAAAGAGAATTTCTGTTCTTTTATTAATTGTTTTCTTATCTTCTAGAAAAAGCCAAATGAAGATGAAAGAAAAAGCACGCCTCCCATTTCCTTAAGATGAAAATATAGCAAGCGGGGATGTTTTAAAGTGATTCTGTACTGGTAGTATTCTCTGAGGGGATACGGATAGTCTCTGCTGTCATTTCATGCTATAGCATTTTTCAACACAGATTTTGTGAGAAACCAAAAAACCATGTTAACAAGGTGCAATATTTACGCTAGTCCGTCTTCTTGAATCTCTTCTTGCCTTTTTAGTGTCACAGTCCTCTACATTCTGTTAGCCTCAGCCATTGTATCAAACAGAAGAGAGACGGGCTAACTGTCTACTACAGTATAGCTGAGGGCTGGTGTGTGAACTAGATCCCTAAAGCTGTACACTCTTCTTGTTGTTCTGCTACAGTTTCATACCACGGCCGGGGTGCTCTGTGGAAATTGGATAGACACTAGTATTCTCCGTGTTGAAAGTTATTTTACAATTAGAATCAACTTTGAAACTTTTACTTAAGACAGAAAAGTTACATATTATTTATTTAAGATACACTATAGACTCTGTTTTGAAAATTATTATCTTAGCCCCTATAGCTAAGCAAAATGCTGTTTACACTGCAATCTTTGGGTGAAAAAAACTGCTTTGTCTTGAAACACTTTTAAACTTGTGTATATATTTGAAAGACTTGGATCAAGTTTCATGTTCTTAAAGGTACCCATATCAATAAAGCCAACACAGGGATATCTTTTCTGTCAAGATCGCCTTACTTTGATCACTCTTTCTCACTTGGCACACAACTGGAACACACACAGCACACCTTTGATCTTTAATTTCAATAGGAGAAAAACTGCTTTTTCCATCAATACAATAAAATACAATCATTTCTCCTTAAACACACAATAGTCCACTTCACGGATTCCTGACTCGTATCCTTTTGTCCCTGTGTATAAAAATTTACATGCAGTTCTGCAGATAATATCCATTCATGCACCGGAGGTTTGATAGCCACAGAGTAGCCTCACAACCTCTGGCTGCCCAAGGCTACTCCTTGCCAACATCAAGTCAAGCGTTCCACCAAAAATTTGATTGAAAGTGGAATGAAGAGATACAAGAGCATGTGATATGGCTTCAGGGATGGGGAGCAGTTTTGACGCAATCTCACAGACGGGGTGCTATCAGAAATATCAGGTATGCTTGTATAGCCGGAGGTTATTCCACGGTATTAGAAACCAGCATTATCTCTCCACAGCCTGAATGTGAAAATAGCCAATGCTGACTTTAAGTGTGTGTCAGTCAAAGCACACTCCAGCTCGCCGTCCAGCAAAGGCTATCAAAGACATGATTTAGTATTCTGTGGGTATGAAGAAAATGATGCTCTAATATTACCAATATAGGATTCCTTGCGTCTCCTAAATCAATACACTTAATAAATCCAGTTACAGTTATAGTGAAATATATTTTTAACAGGTTTAGAACATTATGTTAAGTACAAATAAAAACACATTTCCTTTTCAGGTAAACAGCTGTTGACCTTAGTGTTCAAGCTGCAGTACTGATCTTACAGGGTACAAAGATGTGTGTTCTGTGAGGATTAGGAACATGGGCACCTGCAGAGTTACCTGCGTGTTTGTGCTGTGCTCATATTGAGAGGATGAAGTGAGTCCATATGTTTACCTAAGGACAAGGTCTATTTCTTTGTTACCTGCAGCTCTATAAGGTCAAAGGTCATCTCTGCTTCTGCTGAAAAGACTTCATTGCTCCTTATCTTACATCTTTGTCTGTTTGTCTTGTTTTCCTTCTATCTGTCCCCTAATTTTACCTTCCATCTTGACATCTCAGCCTGTCACTGATTCATGCTCACCTCCTCCCCTCGACCTGCAGCTCCTCCGTCCCTCCATCCGTCACTCGGCTGTCCTGAGGCAAGCGGGCAGGAGCCGGGCTGACTGTGCACAGAGGTCCTGCAAGGGTGACCACTCCCTGCTGTCTGATCGGCTCCTGTTTGTTTGATGACGTGGCTGGCAATTTAAAAGGCAAATTGGTTCTGTGTGCGCAGCATTCTGGCTTTGTCTGGAAAGAAGCATATAGTTAATGCAGATTTGTATTTCTATTTTTTTACAAGGAGACATAAGTGAACATTGGATGTATGGTCTGAACTCTTTTCAGAATGGCTGCGTCCATATACCATGAACAGGAAAACTGTATAAGACCCATATTTTTGTTTCTCTTCTACTAACAAGCGCCTGCTGCTGACAGTGTTCCAAGGAGATCATGAACATGCACAATGAAGAGACTTTTGAAACACTGCAAGTTAGCTTATGTCAACACAGGCAGGAGCAGGTCTGTGAAGCAAATGTAAGCACATAAGTTTAACTCGAGGGTTTTGAAAGTGAAGTTACTAAAGGAAACATCCATGACAGCTGAGTTGAAGTTACAACAGGACAAATACGAGTTGGGGTGTCTTACCTCAATACTTTCTTATAATGACACTTACAGAGGACATTCCAAAAGGTTATTTGTTTATTTTTTTCTTCCTGGATCATGTTCAATGTATTTTTCTCTTAGTGTGTTGAAATGAGACATTCACATCACATTAGCTCAGTTATGTCCCATGCCCTCAAATATGCATGCTAACACTTTACTATTCTAATAGATAAATTCACAGTGGCTGAACAAGTGAGCTCTTCTAGCTTTTCAGGCTGCCTCACCAGTGTCTGAAAACTATGAAAAAGACCCAAAGAAACATAGATACAACCCTATCTTGGTTGCATGTCATCATTAGCATTCGTTGCTTTGATTTACATGAACATTTTGGTACTTCTGATACATCTGTTACTCTGTTTCCTCAACATGTGAATGGATAATGATAACATTTTCATTTGGTAAGATATTTCTGTCCGTTAATTAAATCTATCAATTGTATCAAGTTTATCAAAGACAAATACAAAAAGTATCAAGCATTTAATAAACGAAACGTGTGTTGTAGGTTGACATTAAAGTGTCTGTATTTCTTTAAGTATTTGCAGAATGTCTGGTACTTTGCATATGATGGTTGCAGAAACACACACACAACATTTTAAAGACTTAAGGACTAGTTCAGTATTACACAAGAGGGCAACTGCAAAACTCCAACACAAAACACCTCATCTGATGAGCAGCATGAGGTACATTGTAACTCAGTAGCTGCCCATTAAAGTAAATACATATGAGCAAAGAAAACATAAACAAGTTACATGTTTCAGCTGGTCAGGACAGTAAAACATTCCTTTTCTGTGCATGCTTTAAATGCATGTGTTTGCTTGTCTGTGCGGCCATTTGTATTTTAGCCATTGCTGGACACACTGCTGGACTTACAGTCATTTCTTTAGTCTCCATTAACCATGAGCACGAGCACACACACACACACACACACACACACACACACACACACACACACACACACACACACACACACACACACACACACACACACTGATATCTGGGTCAAGGCATCCAGGGGTAATGGGAAAAGCCTGAGGCGTATCTGCCAGGCAAATGATCTTATGAAATGATTAAAGAGTAGTTTCTCTCACTGAAGGCACGGATAAAACCAGACCAGTGGTGCATATGCAGGTTGAAGCATCTGTGTGCATGTGATTTTGTTTGTGTGTACTAACTGGGCTAATCCAGACCCAACAGCATCCTCCTGAAGGTTCATGGGAAGAGGACAGCATGGTAATACTGGCAAAATGTACCACAAGGTCTAGATATAGCAGATTTATGCTGTCACATTACTTTCTCTTTTGATAACCTTTGGCCATACCGGGTAATATATACATTTATATAATTTTATTATGTCATAATCTACAATTTTGGCTTTTCTTTTGAAGCAGACTGGTAAGTATCTTCTTTTAGTTTGGCTATGGGATACGTGAAGGCAAAATCGCAGAGTTAAGGGAAGAATTTTAGAATAATGTGTTTGTTCCACAGACTTTTGCCTCGTTCTGCCCTACTGTAATGGTATTGTCCAGTACCTCTGTGTTGTGATTGGCTCATAGGTCAACACAGGACTTAAACTAGAGGGCTGTTGATTGTGTATTGTGTGAATTCAAATGTCTACATTGACTTTACGTCCTAAACCAAACCATGATCTGTTGCTAAACCTGACTGCAGAGTTTAGAACATCAGTCCACTGAATTCATGAGCAAACAAGTTTCTTTGCAAAAAGCCCTTAAGATCAATTTTGAGACAACGGTTGCAAGGTATACCACCAATCTGAAGCACACTTGGCTTTGATTTAGTTGAACTATACTCTCACAATAGACCATCCTCTTATGACATCATGCTCAAGGTGTGACGCTCCAACGTAAGCATGTCTTACTGCGATTTTCTAGGTTGTCAGCCACATAAACCTCATGAATTTGATAAATTGTTGTCATTTGCTCCATTGCTTTTAAATGATAAGAAACTACAAAGTCAGCAGATACTGAAAATCCAGAGCTACATTGAGTCATATACAGTATGTTAAACCATTAAACCACAGCTAGCGTTAGCATTTAGCCACTTCCTTGCTAACACTAAACATTTGGAATCACGGATAGACCAGGCGTGTATCCATTGTTGATTTGACTTAAATTGAAACTATTTGTATAAGCCTAAGGTGAACTCAATGGATGTATTTTAAGCCTTAGGTCTATAACAGGATGTTAATAGCTTTCCCATCAAGCTCCACTGTGAAATTTGATGTCACTGTATAATGGATGCAGTGTCGTGTTATTTTAAAGCAACATAAATAACAGTGAAGCATTGAAGAAAGAGCTTACACAGTTAGTGAACCTTTGTAAGTTTGAAAATAACTATGTTTGTGTGTGCACGTTTCTTTTGATCAAATAACCAATTATATGTAAGTAACACAATTTGGCAAGAAATGAATGTTAGCTTGATTCTTTAGGGACTACACAAAGATGTGTGTCCAAAGTCACAATTGTAAGTACTTAGAAAATTGCAATGTCTTGTACGCTGTCTAGTTTGTGAAAAACACATTTATTGGAAATTAAGTCCATTTCAAGATAGCCAGTGTGCACAACTTTTTCCTTGGAAATTCTTATGAAACAAGGAATGTATTTATTCACAACTGAGAGTAGTACTACCATTAGGCTGTTGAAAACAGCTTAAAAGGTTGATTTGTACTTAAGTCCCACCTTTTGATTAGGCAAATAGAAAATCAAAGATTTGGATTTTGGGGTGGCACCTGGGGTGGCCAATCAGATTTCAAGGGGGGCCCATGCCACCCCTGCCAACCCATCTGGACACACACCTAGCTGGATAAGGTACACACATTTTTGCATAGTTACTGGGCAACAAATGAGAAGTAATGACTAGTTAACTGTTAGTTAACGAGTAGATATTTAGTAACTTATTAAAATCTATAGAGTAGCTAATGATTACTTAACAGAGAATAAAGTGGGTTATTACAATGGGTAATCATTACTGAATCATAACCTAATCATTACTCACTTGTTTTTTGTAACCTATAGTAATCATAAGATACTCTATAGACATTGATGAGGACTTACTCACTATCTACCCATTGACTAATTGAAAAGTGTTATATAAATAATATCTTGAAAAGTGCTATATAAATAAACTTTTATTTACTTGACTTACTTACTTATATATTCAGTAATGCAACATGTTGTGCATCATATACAGTATACCTGTTAACTGATGATTAACTAGTAGTTACTTCCTTGTTTGCTCCCCAGTAACTGTACAAAATGTGTGTACCTTTTTGTACAGTGTTACCCAAAAATGATCAAATTTGAGCTTTCCATTCTGAGCTTAATGTTACAGGAACATCGCCGCCGTTGATCAGCCTCCTGACATGTGCAAAGGCTGACAAAGCTATACAGTTATTTTTACTCTGACAGTAAACTGCATCAACCCAACACCACGTTATTTGCTAAAGGAGTCAGCTCTATTGCAAAGTGCTGACAGATATGCAAACAAGTATAATATGTGTTAATGACTGCTAGCTTAGTGTGTGAATAGCAAGGTGTTGATTGGTGCTGTTGCAAGCTGCTGTAGCCAAGAGCAGCCTGGTCCAGCGCGTTGAGTTATAACACACACACCCTCGGCCAACAATAACTAACTTCTGTCTGCAACAGCTCTTGCAGTCACTTCTGCTCTTTTCCCGACAGAGGCAATGCTGTCTTATATTGCTCAAGTTTGCCTTCTGGCCATGTGTGGAGAAGTGGGGGAGGATAAACGAAACCCTTTCGGACAGTGGTGAAGTGACCCACATGTTTTATCCGGTCATCTCTCCATCCTTCGTCTTGTCTTCTCTCATTTTCTTCTATTTCCCTACTGGCCATCTCTCTTTTTTTCTCTCTCTCCTGCTTTGCCTCTGCACTAATGCAGTCGCCTCGCACCAGTGGTGTAGCCGCAGTGACAGCAGACAGATGTTTGGTGCCACTTTTGCAACGACAAAATGCAGGACAGGAAGCCCAGTCCACACATGCAAATTTATACTTTATACATACCAAATGTGCTGCACAGTGACAGCTGCACCACTCTGAGTGTGACTCTCTCTCTGTTATATGCAAAGTAAAATCTTCACAAAAATTCATATACACACATACACATAGGTTTCTGGTAGCCACATCAGAAGAAGAGAGAGGCTGTGTTGTTCCTGGTGTCACAGGATCACCCTCTCCACAGATGACAAACAGATATAATCAGCTCTCCAGAGACCCATCCTGCTGCTGCCACAGTCATTACAGCTGGACTAATACGTATATCAAACAATCAGGGGGCACTGGCCACTACAACACACACTCTTACACATAAATAACTGCTTTATATTTCACACACACATATGCATGTTATCTGCACATAATTGCACGCGCTGTCAACACTCATCGTTGTTGCATCAACACATCGCTCATATCAAAGGAATTGTCCCTCTGACCCTCCCTGGCACACAGAGCCAAATAATCGCATAATCTCCAAACTAAGGATCCATATACATATCTAAATGAGTGGCTGGGCCATCCTGTCATTCCATCAGTGAAGATTTGCATGTGTGTGATGTATTTAATACTTTCTCATGCCTGATCCACCGCACCATAATAACACAGCATGCGAATCAAGCAGAGCCAGACCTGGAGCTGATTTATAGTCTTTCCCTGGCTGGAGGCTCCGTCTGCGCCGTTTGATGTGATGGGAGTGTGTCTGTGTGAATGAATAAGATGCACAGAGATATAGATAGGTGCTTATGCATGTGTCTCTGTGGGCGGATGTGTGTGTGTGTGTGTGTGTGTGTGGGTGTGTTGTCGGGGGGTTCACCCGTCTAATGCATGTCGTCTAGACAACATTTGTGCCCTGCGTCCGAAAGGGGTGATTGTCTTATGCAAATGAGGCCACGCTGGCTGTGACATGTCGTCCAGCATGTGGGTCATGTGATGAGAGAGAGCAGTGACGGTTGATAGCTTTTTTTAGTATTAGCATGTCCATTGTTCACCATCACCTCTTAAAGAAGGGAAGACACTGAGTGGTATTCAGGCCCAAAGGAGCACAATGTATGATTTGTAACAAATGTAACGATAAAGATAAAGATAAAGATAAACTTTATTGATCCCCTGTGGGGGAAATTTGTGCATTACTGTGTATATTGTATATTGAATTATGAACCAAAAAGACCAAACTATTAGTTAGCAATATGCTGTTGTTGGTTCTTTTACTCTTCTACTTGTTTCTTATTTTGCCAGATGAGCAAAATAAGAAACAAACAAATTTTACTGCCATGCATAAATCTTCTTTTTAGTTTTTGGCTAACACCCTAATGTAAGGGGATTACAATCTGACTTGTGATGTTCAAATATGGTACAACTTAAATTAATAGCCCGGCTTTTCTTTACTTCAATCTATGAACTGATCGTGCCTTTTTTTTGGCACAGGCATCAATATGAGTCGGGCCTTTAATTATTCTCAATCAAAACTTTTGCACATCTATGCCAACTGCTGAAGAGGGGGAGAGAGCCCTGTTAATATAGTCACTAATGAGTGCTGTGTAAGGAAAGAATAAGTAAACCTTCATTGTATTTGGGTGGAGACTCAGTGGTAGAGATACTCACAAAAACATTGAAATCAAAACTCTCTACAAAGGATAAGAAACTCAAATAAATGATTTGATTATGACAATAGGAAGACTCACTCGCGGCACCAATAGCCTCACGGTTAAATCAGGCGACCCATGTACAGAGGCTTCGCTGTGGCCTCAGGTTTGAATGCAACCTTGGCCCTTTGCTGAATGTCATCCCCCGCTCTCTCCTACCAACATTTCCTGTCCATCTTCAGCTGTCCTAACTAAAAAAGGCTACAAGGCCCAAAGAACAACTTTAAAGAAGAAAAAACAAGAGGACTTTCTCTTGTAGTCATGTATGATCCTGTTTTATTTTCTTTTAGAATAATAGTTTGTATCTTGTACTGTTCTGTCTTTTATTGTTGATTTAGTTTGGTACTGTTTTTATGTATCTGTTTAGTTTAATGTATTCTAAAGGCCCATAGGGACGGACAACAGTGTTCCATACTTGTCCCTGTATAAATAAACATGAAATAAATAAACAGAAGGGTTCATCTCAAATCAACTTATGGTCAAAAAACTGTTTAGATCTTTGTTGTTTTTTTAAACAATCAAACAACACTTTAAAATGGGCCTCTTTCATGTATATGCACAATTGCATTGCTTTAAAGGAAGAATGTGCAACTTTCTGATCCAGTATGTTGCCCTTGAGCACCAGCATGAAACCAAAACAAACTGTCGCTGTTTGACGACACCTCCGCTATTCTGAAGCCTTAGCTCTCCTTCAGCGGCACACCTCCGACCCCAAAAATTGTCCTTTCCTCGAGCTGCACTTGCCTGTGTCCTGCATTGTTGTGTTAGCAGGCTAATGTTAGCACTCTTTGGTTAACTCATAGCTTCACATTGCGCATAAATTGACATGGAATGACCGAGCTCTAAAGAACCTAATGTGACATCCACATAAGCAGTGAGTGTGTTATTCTTCTTTTCTCTAGTCCTTGACTAAAACAGCTTTATACACAAGGCCGTCCCGTCCATGTAAACATGATGTAAACACGGCCCAACGACAGTACAGTTGGTGCGACTCACGCTTCTCACTCATTCTAGACAGTCATGACTCTTATATTTACAGAGGATATACTTGATTTATGCTGTGTTTATATGTAAAATGTCGACCATTCTTACTTTAATATAAAAATGACCAAATTAGGTCCTTCTTTTTGGCCCAGTTCGTTTCAGAAACTTTCTTATTGTATTACGTTTGCCTCATTTAAGATTCCTCTGATTGAAACTGCTGGGTTTTTAAAAATATGATTCCTTGTTATTTGGTGGAAAATACCCTTTTAATGTCTTCCCTCCAGCAAAGACAAGACTTGTGTATGTTTTAATGATGTGCAACACCAATACAGTGATATGCCTGTTCAGCTCTGTTCATGTCATTATGTCATCAAAGATGAGGTTGCATGGTCAGCACTGTGACATGTGATTCCTCTTCATACTGTCACACTCTTCTTGCCCTGGCTAACAAACATGGCAGCCAATTTCTTGTAGCTCCCAGTAAAAATGCCCTCTCTAATTATGGAAAGCTAGAAAGGGCTGCTGGGGTGGAGTGTGGAAACACTGTAAGGCTTGGGATATAAGGGAACGAAGGAGGGGTGGGGGTAGGGGGGGGTTGTGGGACAGCAGGGAGCAGTATGGACTTGACAACCCAGGGCATTAACAGTGTGAATGGATTTCAGAACAGATGACCTGCATGCTGATCTCATGATCTGTGCCTTCCAGTCTTTCCTAAACGCAAGTTTTTTACTTCTCATCTCTCTCTCATCATTTCTCTTGTTTTTCTCTCTTTCTAACAGACCCCCCCCCCCCCCCCCCCCCTTCCTCTCTTCATCACATGCCACAGCCTAGAGTATAATTGTAGGATATGTCCAGAGGTCCATGCTGACCTTTAACCCGATCTCTTGGATAGAAGGGGGCCCCGGTTTCTGCCTGAGCATAAAGACCGGCGGGGCCAGCGGCAGTATTGTTGGAGGGGGCTGCTGACTGACAGGTCATTTTTCACCTTTTGTATTTTTTTTAAACAGCAATTTTATCTTGCAAAGTAACGCCTTGGCAACCATGAAGGGTGAAGCTTCAATGTGCTTGTTATTGTTAAGCGATGATCCGATGGTATTCACAGGATAAATGTAGCCAAGGAATTCTGTGGGGAGAGATTCAAAAAGGTTCTTTATGTTTAACATGAGCAATATTTCCCTTATTTGTGTCCGTCTGCTTTTCTTATGCTAATGGTAAAAAGTTTTGTTAAAGCAGCAGTATAAATAATAAAAAACAGCTGTTACAAATCTCGACACCCTGACAAGGTTTAAACAAAAAAAAAAACACACGCATAAAGTTTCCACATGGCTAAACAATTTTCATACATTTGTTTACTTGAGGTACTTGTGTATTTACAACCGCTGACACACCATCACACTCGTCTCACTCTAGCTTCAGCGCTCTCCGCCTTCTCTTGGTATCTGGCGTCGTATCAAAGCAGGGGAACGCTCCAAGTTTTAAATTGAATTTCATGCTGGATTAGTGGCACTTCTCTGAAATGCATGCAAGCCTCCCCTAATGACGCGCTCATCTTCACTCTCCAGAGACACCCTGTGTTTGTGTGAGTGTGGGGTTGTTTGTGTGTGTTTCTCCATCAATTAGCATGAGCTGACTAGTGGCACATAACAGATATGTTTGCCTTATCAGTGGAAGTAATTGCTTTGTTAGGTTCTGTTGGCAGACTTCATCAGACTCTGTACATATTATGGCGGGGAATGGATTTAATTGTAAAGCCTTGTGAAATTCAACAAACATGATGATTGTGGAACATATCAAATGTTTATTTTTAACCCTCCATGATTGTCTGCAGCTCTGTCTGCAACACTAGAAGACCTTGAATGCTGAACAGTCAAATACTTTAGAATTGAAACAAATCAAATCAATCGGATATAAAACTCTTTTTGCAGAGAAAAACACATTACATTTCTAGTCTTCCTCCCTCCGTCTGGCCCTGACCGGGTCTGATGGAGTCCAGGCAGCCTTGGGTCTAACTGTCCTCTGCCATGTGTCGTCTTTAGCACTGACCCATGCTGGAGGAGCAGGGACAGGGGCCCGGGGGCCGAGGTGGAAGAGAGTGAAGGAGTATGTGTGTGTGTGTGTGAGTGAGGAAAGGAAAGGGGGGTTGGCCTCTGCTAGAGGCTATGGGTGAGCAGAGGGCAGCAGCGTGGGGGTTGAATGTAAGCCATGCAAACCTCTCCTTCCCCTCCATCCAGCTCTCCGCCCCTCCCTCGTGATCCTGGCCTGAATGACATGGATGAATAACAGAGATGTGCAGCGGTACAGGCTGCCCTGCCACTGACCCTGCTGCTCTGGCCAGGCCAGGGACGTTGTGTCTCTGTGTGTGTGTGTGTGTGTGTGTGTATGTGTGTGTGTGTGTGTGTGTGCGCGTGCATATGTCTAAGAGGATGTCTTGGTGTGCATGCATGTGTGCAGAAAGTTTCAAGTTTGCATTCTTGTGTGTTCATGTTTTATAATGTGTGTAAGTGCAAGTGTGTTCGTGTGTGTAGCCAGCAGGGGAAAATAAACAATGTGCTCTCCTTGTCAAAGGCACAGCCTCGGGGCTGTGGAATATCTCGGACACAGGGAATGAAATCAAGCAGAGGAAGAGGGAGAAAAAAGTGGCTTCACTCCATATGGCACATGGCTGAAGCTTGTCACTGTTACATGCACACACACAAGCTTCTGTGTGTGAGGGGACACATTTATTAATGAACTTTTGCACATGTCAGGCTTCACCATGTATATTATGTATTAAATTTATTTCCTACAAAAAGTACATTTATGGAAGCAATATTATATTGAGTCAAATCAAAATCTCTGCACACACACACACACACACACACACACACACACACACACACACACACACACACACACACACACAAACCTTTCTTTTAAACCCTCACAGTTACTATCTTGTAAAACTTTTTGAGAGCTATATTGCTGTTGTGTGTGTGTGTGTGTGTGTGTGCGTGCGTGCTTGCATGCCTGTGTGTGTGTGTGCTTGTGAGTGTGTGTTGTTCTTTGATCTGCAGATATAATGCACTGGGGGGGAAAAACTGACAATAAAGAAACACAGGAGGAGAGAATGAAAGACACAGAAAGAGAGAAAGAAAGAGTTGTCAGCTATCACATATTGTAGTCAGGTAAGAAAGTTGTACAGATGTGAATATGCACTGCAGACTTGTCTAACCATCAGCTCCCATTTACAGACAGTGTTGAAGGAAGTTTTGATCCCCCCTCGTTTCCTTATATCCCAAGCCTTCCAGTGTTTCTCCCCTACACCCCAGCAGCGCTTTCTTTCCATAATTAAAGGGCATGTTTGCACCTACTGTGCAGTGTGTACTTACGTTTTTTTATTGAGTAGGTAATCTGCATTAGTATCTTGGTCATTTTATGATGTAGATATTCTGCATTATATCACCAACATTGAACTGCCAAGAATCTTTGTTCCAACAAAGAAATAATCTACTAACATAAATGTCCTTGCTTTTTGTGCAATGTCTATATTGTCCGTGTCTGCTATTAAAGGCTGAAAGTTTGTGCGGTACAGATCTTGTTCCAGCTAATTCCTACATTCCATTTGGAGGCAATACGAAAAGATAAAACTTCTCTTCCGTTTCAGCTTGAAACACCACTGATTGCAGTTTGTACTATCAATGGAATATTGTATCAATTTGTGGCTGAGAAAAATAAACTGTTTTAACAACCTTTGTGGAAAAAAAATGTACAGTTGTCATTCACCAGGTTTAGCCTTCAGATAACAGAACATCGAGTATCGATTTTAAAAAGCTAAAGTTATCCACTTGTAATTTTAATTAAAAATATAACTAGACTTGGCTGGAGCTTTTGAAGACGGTTAGACCTGACACATCCTCGGGAAAACATCTTCGAGAACTCGTAACATTAACATAAGACTGTCCCTGACCTGGATGACTCACCCTCACAGACATCAAGATATCAACCTTTCCCAGCATAATAATTACACTGTGACTTACACTATCTTTGAATGTACAAAGCCATGTCTTATAATGTATTTCAAAAATAAAAATAGACATATTAAATACCTGAACTCAGGAAAGAGACCAGACTCAGGGACTTTTCAACCCCTTTCAAATCACACAATTCTTTCAATCTGTTGAACGACCGAGCAAGGTTGACTTGAGTCTCACCTGTGCTCCGTCACAGTACCTTTAAGCTTTTTTGTTGTTTGTCAAAACATGTCTTTTCTCCTTTCAAATCTTTCCACAGAATTATAAATCATTTCAAGGTATTAAAAAAAATACTTTTAGCAAGTGTTGTCAAATGATTTTGTTTTTAGAGGTTTATTTTTGGGGCTTTTTGTGCCTTTATTAAGAGATAGGACAGTGGAAAGAGTCAGAAACCGGGGAGAGAGAGTGGGAAGACATGCAGGAAAGGACCCACAGGTCAGATTTGAACCTGGGCATTGAAAATGTTAGTTGTCAGAGAAGCCAGCACTTTAGCATAGCATGTTTCTTAAATCTCCAATGGGTCATTTTATGATTTAATTAATTAGATACCTTACATATCGGACCTTAAAAGAGAGAAAATCTTTTTACTAATGTAACGACTAAAATATAATACGTTTTAGATCCAAGAAAGGTTGAAGCGAGTGCTTCAATGGATGAAAAAATGTAGAGGAATCAGCTGCTCTGACATATGCAGCTGATTCTGATCAGTGACATAAGTTAAATAGATTATAAATGAATGACTGTCCTGATTACAAACTAAATTCATTGTGAGTAAAGGCAGTTTAAAAGTCTGAAAGTCTGAGGCGTAGACACATCCCTGTTTAATAAAGTGTTATTATACTGCATTAGAGATCCTCAAACTTTCAGTTTAGACTGCCTTTGCTCACAACTTTGTAATCAGGACAGGTTTTTATACTATATATTATATATATATATATAATACATTTTTACTGACTTAAACTGTGACAAGAATGTTTTGCATTGTTGTCGACTAAAACCAGACTAAAGCTTTAGAGGGTAAAACTGATAAGCATTTTGGTCTAAATACTAAGATGTGAAATAGCTACCAACATTCACACTGGTCTGGAGATCATTTTAACTCATTATACGTGGTTAACAAAAAACAATGGATCATAATCCAAAGGGGTACACATTTAAAAAAGAATATTTCCCATAAATTGTGACAGAGAAGAAATATAAAATGTAACAATGCAGGTAAATATAAAGTATATCAAAAATGTCATGCAGTACATGATTGACCTTGGTTCCACGACTATTTGTGCAGACCAGTGGAAGGCAGGAACAGATGGTTGAAAGCATCAGTTCTCCGGATCACCGTGGTCGGACACATTATGCAGCTGAAAGATGCTTTGAATGAGCACTTGAGGTGTTCCTTATGGGCCTTAGGGGATGAGACGCAGACTTAAGTGTTTATTTAACTCAACAACATTTTTCACACTGTACTCCTCATTATTTTTTTATATCAGTGAAATGTCATATCTGCTCTGCTTTTGTTACCGTTTGCATTAGCAATATACTACACACACTGGTTTATAGTTCTAGAAGAAACTAAAAACAAGACAAAATCAATGATGATTAGTTCTGTTTTATACCACTGTTCCTTGTTCCTTCCGATTGTATTATGTTTTCTACCACTGTAAACCTTACTGTGTGGTCTGGTGATTAATGACACAATAAAGATGGACATTTCCGACAACTGCGCTGACACGTGCGGCCGTAACGATGCTATATGCAAATTCTCAGCAATCAATCTTGGCACAGAAGTGGTTAAGTTTCAGAGGGAGGTGGAACAAAAAGCCAGCCATATTGCCGGTGCTGTGTGCCAAGTGGTAGTCATGGCCCCTGCCCAGCCCTCCTATTACGAGGCTGGCAATAAGCTGGCCTGCCCGCTGGGGAAAACAGGGAGCTGACACCAGGAACATATGCAGCAGCACCTGATTGCTGTGCCACTGCCACGGACGGGGCTGCCAGAGAGCACAAAACACAGCACATGTAGATTCAACACACACACACACACACACACACACACACACACACACACACACATACAGTAATACTGTAGAGGAAACATACTGTAGCATGTGTTAAGATGACATACCTGTACAATCTCGAGGACTATCTGCAGACCTTTGTATACACTCAAAAATAACAAACAAGCAGACTACACATTTTCCTCATTGCAGGAAGAGGACACACATGCTAAATGCATGTGTGTCCTCTTCCTGCAACACACACACACACACACAAGAACAACAAAGCTGGGGAAGGAGCATATTGTAGAATTTACATGAATATGTGCAGACTTTTGTCAAGAAAACAAGTAGATAACACTCAATAAGGCACAGACATTCACACATTCACACACTGAACACATTACTGAATGCTGAGGGAACATATTGTATCACATATCATCATGACCTGTCCACACAATCAGGTTTTATTATTACAGAGTTGTGAAGAAAAATAAAAGACCAAATATGTGGAGTAAAATACATATCATGCCAAATGTTGCACCCGCATGCACAAACGCACAGCGAACCCACTGGGGATTAATTTCCTTACTCAGAGAGTATGTTTGTATGCCAGGCTTGGCTGGTGTGCCGGTCGCCCGCGGTGCACCACACGCTGCCATGCTGTGCCAGCAAACAGCACCGATGCCCTCCATTTGCAGTGTCACATATATCAAATGCATGCTGCTATCACTTAGCCCTCAGTAGTCTGAACCCTGACCGCCTGCAAGCCTCGCTGTGCAAAATGTGTGCTTGTTTGTGTTTAGCACCCAGTCCTCTTTCACTGCTACAAACTCATATGGATATTTGATTGACGACGGTTCTGTATAATGCCGTGATTGATTGTGTGAAAATCAGAGTGAATGAGAGTGTTTTCGGGATTATCTGTGACCAGACACTCACCCAGCTCCGCCTCAACACAAACTGACATGTCTTGGGATTTTATTTCCTGCCATTTTATGGAACTTCAAACAAAATTATAAACCCATGACCTTCTTATAATCTCGCACACAAGCAAACACACACACATACACACACGGATGCACAAACCAAGCAATAAATGCACATTTAAATTGCAGACATATTTTGTACCTCTTTGGCGGGTAAACCACAGTCACTGCATCATTATTGAGCACTGAGTGTTATAAGGAAGAAAGCCTGAGAGGACGAGGAGGTGGGGGAGTTGTTAGAGACGAAGCCTGTATTGTCCGCTCCCTCTCAAAAGGTTTTTCTGTTGTTCCTGGTCACGTTCTGAACTGGATGCGACCCTACAGGTGTCCCTGCTCTCTAAATGTGTTCCCCAGACCCTTCACAAGCCCCCTTCAAGCCGCTTGTCTGTGACCCCTGACCCTGCAGACCCCGGGAAGTATGGGTAATGGCAGGCTTGTCAATAAAGTTCAGGGTCACTAATAGACTTGCTTTGTTCTGTGATGTCAGCTACCAAAAAGGAAAAGACGAAGGGGGGAAAACTCTCTCCAACCCACCATCCTTATAACATATCTGGGTCCATTCAAATTAAAAAATGGGTGCTTTTGATTGTAAGCCCACAACCCACCACCTTCCTCGCCACCTCTCCACTCCTGCCCGCCTGCCTCTCCTCGTCTTCTTCAATCTTCTTGCTCGGCTCTCCTCGTCTTTAACTCCAAAGAGGTGCTTGTGTGCTGGGCTAAAAGGTCCTAATGTGTCTGCATTCATAGAGCCAGACCATAGAAGGCTGTTTTTAACCCTGTTTACGGCCTTGCATCCATTTGGCCAGGAGTCCTTCACTCAGCGTCCCTCCCCCTCTCCATATCTCGCTCCATTTTTCAACCTCCTTCACTCTCCCTTGCTCTCTTTCTCTCTTCCGCCCACATCCCAATCCTTTTGTGATGGGATATGAATGCACTTTGCTAGTTGATAATTACACTCTCCTTCTCTGCCCTTCTCTCTCTTTCTGACAGTGGGATCCACAGGCAGTCCTTATTCAGCCAGTAATTTGCCTGTCCTCCTCATTCATTGAGAAGGTACAAATTATCCCTCACACGGGCACTGGCTATTCTCCCTCCCCGCTAGTGTGATGAGGATTGCACTAAAAAGAAAATAGCCGAGAATATGCACTTTGTATCTGCTCTAAGTGTAATCTAAAAGAGGAGAATTGTGTTTAATTCTGAAAGTACAGATTTCTAGATAATTTTGTACGCCAATGGAAATAAGTAATAATGAACAAACCTAATAGTACAGTATTTTACAGTCAAAGTTGTTTTTGATGATACAAACATCTCCATAAAATTAATTTCAAACAATTTGTTTTGAATGTTTGGTCCCGCATGGAATACAAAATGGTTGGCCTAAGGACAATAATTACAGTAGACATCACAGTTGGCCATCTTGAGATAATTTACAGAGATGATTTCTTGCATTAAAGTGTCCAAGTGCAGGCACATTTGGACATTTGCTCCTCGTTGCCCTTTCATCAACATCCATAGCTGAGGTCTCACCACCGACCCAACTGTGTTTAAGCCTCGTCCAAAATAGCCGTAGCGACAAACAGATAGTTAGCAAATGAAAGGATCCCGCGACAAATTACTTACAGGACTCTGGCTTCTTGTGAGCATATGTGTCTGCTGCCATTTATATCGGCTTTATGAGTGTATAGTTTTGTCAGGATTTATGACTGACTATGAAATGCGAACAGTATAACACCCTTCAAGTCTGGGCCGTTTCGAGTCCTTGGTTTATTTCAGCATATCTGTGTGAATTTAATTACAAGGGTTTTGATCACAGTTAAGAAGTATGACAGCACTATGGGCCATTTTGGTCATTAATTTATGAGCTGTGTTGGCCGGATGCATGAACCTCATTGGCAGGGAGTGAGAGTTCAGACAGCCAGTGGCGATTACAGGGCAAACGTGACCACCGGACAGACAACAACTGTCCTGGGAAATCAACGGGAAAAGCATTTTGAAAAGACCATAATGATGTTTTGTCAAGTAATTACAGAAGGGAAAAAAAAACATGTGAAACACATGGTGATAACGGGACAAACACTGATCATAACTGTACAGAAAAAAAGCCTTTTGGTCATAGAGGGACAATGGAGTACAGAGGCACCCATTGTTCCTTGACTCAATGAACTATGCAGCTCATTAGGTGGAGCTGCCTAAGATTAAAGAGATGGATATGAGCAGAGGAGTCAAGGCCTGAGGTTAGAACTGGGGGGCGAAAATCGACACTCTGCCACAGCAGAGATGATCCCGCTCCTGAGCCCCTGACCCCACAGCAGGCTGCAGCCTTTGATTCCTCTCCTCCTTTTTCTCATCCCCACATCAAGAACACTGATCGTTTCATCTCCTTGCATATTATCAGACTCCACCCCGTCCTCCTCATCTCTAATAAAGAATATCCGTCTTTTCTTCATCTTTCCCTTCCTTTTCGTGCTCTCTTACAACTGTTGTCATCTTCCTCCCTGTAAGGGGTCCATAATTGATGGATTTCATTGAGGGTGTAGGTGTTGTATGTATATCTGCCAAAAGCGCGATGGCATTGATATTCTCCCCGAGGCAAAGGAAGAGAGAGGGAGGGAGACAGCGAGGGAGAGAGAGGTGACCCTGCTGGCTGAGTGGCAGTGGCCGTCATGCATAGCATCTCTAAAATGGAGAAGGGGGGAGTGGGGGTTGGAGGGAGGGTGAATGTCACTTTCAAGTGTCTCCTCGGCACTCTTCCTTAATGAGAGATGGGTTCTGCTCCACAGACAGCCAAGGGGACCAAGAAAGGGCCCTCCCCGCCTCATCCTCACCCCCCCCCCCCCCTCCACCCCTCAGATCTCCAATCCTCCTAGGAGCTGACAGCCCGAAGATCCGCGAGCTTGAGTCTCCTCCACCTGCACAACCTCATTTCCCCATCATAACAACAACAACAAAGGTAGGAGGCTTTTTGTTTACTGGTGCTGTCTCTGTCTCCACATCTTGCACATCCTCCCAGCATCACTCTTTATCAAAAATGACCCCCTCTTTTATTCTCCCTGAGAATGAATGTATCTTTTCGCTTCCTACCTCACTCTCTCCTTTAGTTAGGGACGCACACTGATGCTATTTAGCTAGCCCGGCTAGTGATTCATCCACTCCAGCTGAAGGGAAAGGTGAGAGGAGAGATCTCCCAGGACTCCTCGCAGCCCCCATCTGTCAGACGCACCCGGCCCACTGATTTACATTTACCGCAAGGATTTATGGGATGCCCGCCACAAAACGAGTCGAAGCAGCAAGAATCATGGCGCGGAGAGACAGAGCAGGGAAATTATTCAAAGCAGTGATTATTTTGGGACGGCCATTACGCATGCACACCTGATCAGGGGGTGTCACCCATGACTCCCCCCATCCACCATGATGGAGAGGGGCCTCATCTGTGCTGCGCTCTTATTTTACCTGGCTTGCATAAAGGAGAATTCTCCTAGGCACCAGGAGAGCCTACTAAGGCTAAATTAGGCCCCCGGACAGGCAGAGGAGAAGGGAGAGAAGAGCAGATGAGGCAGTTACGTATGCACAGGGGATTGAGATGAGGGATACTGGTCAAATTCACGATCAATCTTAAAGGCAACATATTGTGGTCGTATATTCACAAATGGGTATTTTCTGCTTTCTTGGGAGTTATTTCTGTGTGAGGGTGTTCAATGTACTAGTCCTAGATCCATAGCATTGCAAATCATTGGATAGTAATTGCAGGATATGGTTATAAATGTGCAAATTTCTGTAGATTTCATAGATGACATTTGCTGATCCACCTGCTCTCACTGTAATTTAAAGGCCCAGAAAATGTCGCAATGACGGCCCTGCTTTCAACATGGCTCTTAGAGCTCTGTTAACCCGCCACCGACAGTGAGGACCATCACTTATAGTCATTACTTACAGCACTTTGCAGTCACTAGCTGAGAAAGGTTAGCATAGCCAAGTTTGAGCACACGCACCTTTAGCTGTCGTGTTACAACCAGGGTCAGCTCGACTGCAACTCTCAGCCCTCCTCCTCCTCCTCGCCTCTCCTCCCCTCCACTCCCCCGTCTCCTCGCCAAGTTCATTATCAGTGGCCCCCAGGAACGACCTGATTTCAATCCAGACGCACTTTGTTCAATTGCCCTACATGGAAGAACTTCCTGGAATGGGGCCAGTTGATTACGCTGTACAACCAGTATGCTTATTTTATTTAATGCCCAAAACAGCAGATAATTTTAAAAATCTAGGGCATCTAATCATGAGCTATTTTTTCTTCTTCTTTCATTTGCTGCCTTATGTATCCATTTCTTCTACATGTGATTTTTACTCTCTGAGCCATCATACTGAAAATGTATCTTGGCACACTTAGCACAGATTGTCTGAGTGGTGTCAAAGAGCAGTTAAGAATTGGTTATTAGCCGTTAGCAATTAGCTAACCTCAAGATGAAAGGGGCAAGGACTAGATCTTAACTGTAGTGATGAGGTCAACAGGAGTGACCTCTAGCTTGTGTTCTGACCTCAGAATGACAAAGAGATGACTTCACATCCACACTGAATGATAAGCAGCGAGGCTATACTGGAAGTGCCAAGTAAGCTAACGTGGTGTTTTGGAGAGGTAGTTATTGAGTCTGCCACAGGCATTTTTCCTCCTCTTTCATGTTCTCTTAGTGTGGCCAATGTGGTCTCATGAAATTTTGAGAGCCTGCTGTCTTAAATGACAGCTTGCACCTGATTTATGGTTTTGCACATCTTAACCACTTTAATGTACTTTTTGAAACATTTTCATCAGTTAGCTTTGACGTAAGATATTGTGATTGTACCCACTGCTCCAAAAGTCATTTACTCTCATACATACATACATATAAAGTTACTTGTGCTTCAAACTAAAGAAATGCCCTTAAAGGCTTTATATGGGATTTTTTGATCCAGCAGATGTCGCCCTTGAGCTCCAGCATGAAACCAAAACAACTTGCGCTGCATTGTTGTGTTAGCATGCTAATGCTAGCGATCTTTATTATGCTCGTATCTTCACACTGCATGTAAATTTACCTGAAATGAGCGTGATCTAGAAACACAGTTAAGCAGTGAGTACAGTATGTTATTCTTCTTTTCTCTAGTCCCTCAATTAAACAACTTTTATACACGAGGGGAGGAGTCAGCCAGCCATCCCGATGATGTAAACAAACTAAAGATAGGACTCGGAAAACTCGGAAAACATCACAGACAGGGGGACTCAGGTTACACCCATTGTAGACAGTCATGACTCACAGAGCTATTTTCAGAGGATATACTTGATATTACATTTAAGTGTGAAAAATCGCATATAAAGCCTTTAAAGCCACTATGAGGAGGTTTTTAGCTGGTAATTAAAGAGACTAGAATTTATACTAATGCCTCTTTATGACATACAAAATCAGGAGATATCAGCGAGGAAATATCATATTTTCATTTAGATAAAAAATTTGATTTATTGTGTTTGTTCGTCTAAAACTGGACTATACAAATACTTGTAAACATGTTAGTTTCACTGAAATCATATTTTGTTGAGTTTATCAAAGTCAGCCATACATCCAGTTTGCTGTTTGCCAACTTGTTAGCAAGATCAACCAGAGGATTGACCAATGGTAACTACCTGAAAGGCAACATATCACCACCAACCATAGCGGAGTCAGACTTACTGTAGTTCCGTCAAAAAATCTGGGACAGTAGTCCAATTAAATGACCTAATCGAGCAATAACTGTAGCTCGACTTAACCGTGAATGTAAATGAATTACTAAATTGAATTACCTGTTAATGCACAAAGATGACACTAGTTGCTTCCTGTTATATATCTGATTAAGTAACTATCAAAACAGTTGATGCAGCATACATAACTCTTGGAGCAACAATCAAAAAACAGAAGATACAATTATCTGTTAAGTTCAAAACTTGTTTTAGTATGTTATTTTCTCATCAATAAAGTCTTTAAAGTGCTTTTTTTTTTAAAGAATCTCCCCTAATGTGATGAAGACTACAGCAGCAGCATTTTTGAACATTTGGAAATGAAGGAAACCGTCCACTCTGGAAACAGTCTCTGTCTCAGAGGAGCTGGGGTGTTTTATGGCATCTCTCCGGCCAACACTGTGAGCCTCTTACCTATGAGACACATTTACAGCCATTAGAGAACTGGACAAAGTTCAACAACGAGCAGCGCAATATCTCTGTTTTACTACACACTCTTTTCCCTACTCATCTACTGCCTGTCTGCTATATTAGGGTCTTTATTGAGATGAAAAGCAGACTGAAAGTTACTTTTTGAATCCGATTCAAAGAGTCTTGTTCGTTCTGTGATAGTCTTTTTCCTGGCAGTGAATGATGGATTCGTTTGAAACGACCTGCTCTTTTGTGCCAGCTGATCCCAAGATGATGAGTGGTTTGAGCGGGTCCAAAGGAAAGTTGATTTGCCCCCAAAACACAGAATCCTTATTTTTGTCTGTTTGAAAGTAGAACAAAGAATGAGAATTGACTGTAGTCCACGCTAAGTCTCAGAGAGAGAGGTGTGAGCAAAGCCTACTGTAGAGTTTAAAGAGGCGAGAGGGAGTAAAGCAGCTTGGACGGGCAAAGCGCTGGACTATGTGGGCAGATTAGTATCACAAGGATTCCTCAGAGGGATGAGGTGATGACGGAAAGTCTGCCTTACATTATATTCTCAAAAGTAGCTGCTGGTTTATACTGAAAATCACCACAGAGAGATTAGAGCAGCGTAATTCATTAACCCCTTTACCGAAAGATGAAGAAAGCAGGGTTGAAAAAGCTAAGACACTTCACTGGCACCATCCAACCAATGAACAAAAACAAATGTAATGGCTGTTAATCATGATTAGCATACTCCTCAGACCTCTCACACAATTGTCTTTGTCTTTCATTCATACAAACCGGTGGACATAGCGATGCTGAATATGTGGCATAACATATGTGGGAAATATGCGAAAGCTTTTGTGGCCTGATGGAGGAACCACCTAATCTGTGGGATAGCTTTCCCTCAGATCGCAGCTCTGAAAGGCTCTTAAGCGAAATAGGACAAAGAGACTCTTAATTTCCAATACGGCTCCATCGGTTGTCAACCCAATTAACTGATCAGGAGGGATCAGTCTGTGACAACTGTCAGAGCACAACCTCAAGACAAAAGTGCTATTGTGCCTGGAGGAAAAACCTACATGCCCCGGTCAGGAGGACGGGTGGGGAAACGGTAAGGCCAAGGCTTCTGTGTTGTCTTTACACATTTTGGAGCATTTTCTTTTTTTTATGTACAAAATTCTTTCCTTACTCTCGTCTCCCTGCAGCAGACGCTGTGCGCAGCCGCACTGACGGTATTTTCAGCCGATTTGGAGGCAGTGTTGAGGCTAAACGCTGGTGACAAAGAGGGATGCCTGGAGGACTCTTCAAACGTCCATCCTCACGCGACATGAAGCGGACAAGACCCGCAGCAGCTCTAAGACGGGGTGCCAGTCTGAGCATATGTTACATAGGGACAAAGCAATGGGAGCGAGACAGAAAGGTAAAAGGGTTAATGCAAGGCAAGATAAGACAGACAGACAGGCAGACAGACAGAGAGGTGTGGGTGATAGAAATAAGGAACAGAGAGGTTGGGGGGGGGGGAGTGGATGTTGAAAGGAAAAGAGAGGCCGTGCATAAAAGGACGGAGGGGACGAGGGGGGGTGAAGAGAGGGGAGGAAGTTTGAAGTAAAACTGTTGGGACATGTGTGACATTAGGACATTGGGGCCCTGGCAGGAGTTGTGTCATTGGTCCATATGACTTGTGTGTGTTGCCTGGGTGAATTAAAGCGTTGTAACAGTGCTGGAATGGTCACTGTATGTCACTGCCCTTTCCATCAGACGCCCTGTAATGACATGTCAAAACATTTAGAAGGACGGCATGCTGAAATGTCGCTGATGACTAAATGTCCGCTGGCTGACAGAAAGGAATGTTTTGTTCAAGAATTAATAATTTCATAAAAATTAATTTATCCGTAAAAAAAAAAAAAGGTCTCAGAATCACTCTTAAATAAAGTAAAAAGAAATGTCCTCTAGGGGTTTTTGTAATTGAAACCTATGTCTTTAGTTCCCGAGGGCTGATGAGACTGAGCAGAGTCCTTCGGCCATATAAACAAATCCCCGGAGCAGAGAAAATGCCACGGTGCCCCAGACCCCCTAACAAGGGATCTGACTTGACAAGAAACAGACACAGGTCCAAACCTTGGCCTCAAGGTCTTAAATGCATTCTTCGCCAGTCCACAGAACATAAAGTGAGGCGGAAATATTGACATTATAAATTAATCACACAGGGAAATCTTAGATTTAGTCACATCAGCAAATGACACAGATTTATATGTTTATTAAGTCATACATGACAAAATATTTTCACATTGAATCCAATTCAAGTTTAAATAGAATTCCCTACTAAAAGTCTTAACTGCATTGAATGTTTCCTGACCTCTTGACTTTATAAAATATGCTCAAGGTCGCTGAAGATACTCTTAATCATCAGTAGGATTAGTAATGTTGGTTGATTTTATTTCAATGGAACTGCAATGTTTTTATTATCACTTTTTAGACCAAGCAGCAACCCTTGGAAAAATGCCAATGCAGAGGTGCAAAATCCTGCAGTTCACAGAGGGTCCGCTTGAGGCTGGATCCAGGAGACCTGGAAGTCCCATGCAGACTCCATTAAGAAACACCAGTTTTTAACAATGAAAATTAACGTGTTAACAGCCTGATTTAAAAAAAAAAGGATTTTTGTTCGATTAGCAATTGTCTCATGGACACACACTGTACTTGGGGTGAATTTTTTACAACTATAATATTTTATGAAGGATATTAGTTAGGCTTAGTTAGGTGTCTGCCCTGATTGACGGTTGGGCGTGATGTAACAGTTTGTCAAGAGGCTTAAAACCCGCCTCTGCTCCAGCTCTTAGCCTGTCGTTAGGTTGACTGAACATTATAGAGGGTTGAGACAGCATTTCCAGCATGATGACTGCCATCGACGTGCCTCCAAAGCTCCGTGCAGTAACAGATGGGTGACACCACTCTATTGTCTTCTCCACTATTATTTACAGTCTATGTTCTTTATCCGTATCCATAATGAAAAAAACTATGGTTGACGTTTTTGGAAAAATTATTATTCCGACACATTTACCGTGATGATGACAATAAATGATCATCTCTATTCAGATCATTCAAAGCTTTCAATGCTGTTTCTTAATATAAATATATATTTTTGAGTTTTTGGTGTGTATGTGCATGCTTATGCACATTTGGCTGTGTATGTGTACTTGTGTGTGGGGTTGGTTTACATGTGTTTGTAGTATATTAATTGGTTATTGTTATCATTTCCTTTTACCAGCAGGTTCTCCTCACTTTAACAGTTGAATTGCTTGACTGTTGTTTCTGTAGACCAAAATAGCAAAAACTGCCCTTCTAAATCATAATTGTTGAAACTGAGCTTAATATGCCAACATATAACAATTCAACTACAAACCAGAAAAATCACCACATATAAATGTAATGTATTCCAAGAGTTACATCACAGATTTGACAAACATTATTAAGTCATTCATCAGTGACAAAATATTACTCAGCCTGTGATTGTAGATGTTTAATTTACATTGTGGCAGTTGACATAGCTCATGAAAAGGACCCTTGTGATGTGATGAAATATGGGTTTTAGCTTGGAAAGTCACGATCTTACAATAAATATTCAATATTTATGGAGATTAACCAACATTTGTGCCTACTGTAAAGTCAGAATGTATCAGATTCTTCTTTGATTTTTAAATTGTTTTATTCTAATATCTTTAAGCCAATCCACCAACATGGACTAAATGCTGTATTGAACGGACATGAGTAAAAACCTTTAGTACATGTTACTTTCGGCTGAATGCAGCAACAAAATTGTTCTAGAGGGATGAAAGTCATCCTAGGAAACATAGGACACTGGCTACTTATATACTATTCAAGGTGAATGTAAAATGTAAAATGAAAGCTTTGTACTAAACACAACAACTTGATGATATATACTGTACTCATCCATCTATCCATCCATTATCTTTACTGCTTTTCCCGTTCGGGGTCGCGGGGAGCTGGAGCCGACCCCAGCTGTCATTGGGCGAAATACGGTACTTCCTGGACTGTTTGCCAGTCAATGAGGGCTGACATAAACAGAGAACCAGCCACACTTACTTTCACACCTACAGGTAATTTAAGAGTCACCAATTAACCTAACGCGCATGTCTTTGGACTGTGGGAGCAAGCTGGAGAACCCGGAGAGAACCCACGCATGCACAGTGAGAACATGCAAACTCCACACAGAGAGGCTCCTGTCAGGCGGGAATTCAAACGAGGAACCTCTTTGGGGCAACAGCGCTTACCACTGCACCACCGTGCAGCACATTCTGTATATACAGTATATTCATGTTAACATGAACATTTCACATGAATCGTTTTTTAATATTGAAAAGTCAGTATTCATACATCAGGAATGCATTTATTTTTGCCATATCATTACAATAGGACAGTATTTTATAGTATATATAATATATAATATAGTATAGGATAGCATGTAAAGGTGTCAAATAAATTAAATGCATTTTAATTCAAGCTCAATTAATATTTTTGAATGAGTTTATATTAATGGACACTATTTTTTCTCAAGAGATCTTTTGTTCTTGCTGATGTCAATGCTAAAACCAAGGGGATAACATTTGTAATTATATGTATTTCTCTTTGAATAACTCTGCCCAGTATGTTGCGCATCCTTCACCAGGCATTATTCAAGAAGCAACAGTAGCTAATAATGAAGACTGACCATCTCGGGAGAGAATAACAAATCGGCCTTGGGTCAAACAGTCAGCTTAACACACTATTCATTCTCCAAGGGTTATACAGTATGTAGAAAAAGGGTTACCAAAGAAGTAATAAAAGCACTAATAAAAGAAAACATTTCAAACTTTTATAACTTAAGAGAGCACTCACTGCAGGCATTCATGAGGATTAACTCTTTGTTCTCCACATACTCGTCGATCAATATCCCACAGGCCCAGACATCTTTATTCGCAGACAGCTCGAATAGGGCTCAAAAGGAGGGGAAAAAAACGAAGCCCCCTATTCTGCTCGCTCTGCGTGTTTCAGATATTTCTGTCTCCCTCTTAATCTAGCCTGCATTCAGGAAGATCTTGGTTATTGTGTGAGTGTCTACATGCACGGTTTAATGAACTGCACCAGGTGATTCTAATGGATTAGAGGATTTATCAATTCTAATGTGTTCAGACACACATTAATATATATTTATGTAAATAACTCAATAATGTGACTCTTTTTAGTTGGAATGGGACAAAGTAATTAAACCTAAAGTCCGGTGGGGAAAAGAGTATTTGGAAATCGCAGATAAGGGTCAAGAATAACAATAGAGCAGTACGCCAAACATGTGTTTGACGACATAATCCTGGGGCTTCACTCCCACATCCGAGCTTCTTCAGGCTAATCCATCTGTAAACAAACAACAATCTTCACAACACATCTAATTATTAGAATTATGAGGGAATAAGAGATACCACACTAGAGGGGGGAAAAACTGTTTTTCTGGTAAAAATATGTGTCCTCATTCCTTTCACCCCGATGGTGGACTCCCACAGTTCTTGGGCCTTTGTGTCTGTCTCCTCTTTATGAATAGAGGCTTAACTCTGGCCTGAAGCAATGCAGCTTCTGCTCCCTCATTGATAGCCAATGCATAATTCATTTATTTTCATCATATCATCAGATGTGCATAAGCTTCAGCCGCTTATTTTTTTAGGAGCGACATTTACCATTATTTTTTTACCCATTACTTCTCAGGGTCCTGATGGAAAACCTACATATTATTTACAATCATTCATGTCCTCTCAACTTTATCAAGCCCCCAGCAGAGAGGAAAGTGATTCTATCTTATTGATTATCAGAGGGATTAGCTCCCAGTGAAAGTTAAGGTTACCCCCTCAAATGCTGTTGGTCAATGAAAGGGAGTGATTCCTTTTTGTCCAAAGAGTGCCAGTACACGCTACACTCCAAAGTGGGAAGTCAGAAGCTTAGTGTGTATGCAAAGACATGGAAATTAATATATTTTTATCATACATGCATTCTTATCTAATACAAGATTAGTCCAAATAAGTCTAAAGTCTAATAAAACAAAAACTGTCATTCAATCGTTCTGCACTACAGGCAGGCAACACAAAAAAAGCTTCTTTCGTGCAGACAAAACACAAGCTGGCCAATAGGTAAGATGAGGAACAAAGAGTTTGAAACTCTATATCCTGTGTCCACGGCCCTGTGTGTAAGTCAGCGCCCTGGACCAATTACCCAGCGCTCTCTCCCCTACCTTTCTTTACTTCCAATGAAAGACAAACAAAACCCCAAAAGCAGCTGGCTTGCCCGCTGCTCCTGTATGAAAGCACTGCTTCTTTCTCGACCCTCTCTCCTCATCCCATGCACACAAGTCTCCAGCCTTGACCATACATTATCTTTCAGGCTCAATGCTCCTCTTCCACCTCTCCTTTTCCCTCTCCTCTCCTTTTCTCTACCTCTATGAGAATAAAGAGTTCCTAATGACCGTGGGCTCTCAAGGGCCTGCTGGTGCCCGGGTACTTGAAAGTGCGGCGTACTGGAAAGTGGTGCGGGGGGCACCTCCTCCTTCTCTTCCTCCTCTTTTATCACAGGTGAGAATAGAGGGTCAAGAGGGGTTAATGTGCTGCTGTTGCACAGAGGTTTGGGCTATCACCATGGCAGCAGGCATGTCAAATACCAAGGTGCATTTATTCCTTGGAAAACAGAGGTTTGTTTGGGACTTGTTTTTTTGGCCTTTGGGTTCAACTTCATTTTCAAATTGTAGGTTGAAAAGGTTTAACTTTGACTCCTTAAAGTAAGATGAAGGTGAAAGGAGGATCTTTGAATGCTGTTGAGGCACTATTAGGTGACCTTGACGAGCCAAAGTTCCAAAAGTAAATGTTTTCCTCCTGTGGTCATACCATGCTGAAGAATATGAATGAAAGTAACAGAGTCAAGGACTGAGGTCATTGCACGGGTTTCAAGGGAAGATAACAACTGGACATGTGTCTTAAGGTTCATTGGTGCAATAATAATGCACATGTACATACCAGTTTAGCATAAAATACTTTTCTTGACAAGCATGGCACAGATACACATGGCACTATATTGTGGCGAGCAGAGAGATTGTTTTGCATAGTGCAGACCTGAAAAAATTAATCATGAAAACCCTGCAAGGCTCCATGTGCTAATTTAAATTCCACATCCAAAATAAATTAGCTTGCTCCTTTATTCTTTCTTCCCTCAGACTTGAAACAAATGCAGGCAAATCTAAAATAATTAATTTCAAAGGATAGGAATTAAAGTACATTTCGATCTAACCATTCCAATGCAATTTGCATTTTGATTTCTGCGATTTCTGCACTTTTTTGTATTATTCTCTCTTCCTCCCAAGGTTCTCACTTTAATATCACTGTGGATCAAAAGGCTTTCATTAAGGTTTTTTGCACTCCTTCCAGCATTGTTTGGCTCCTTGGATAACAACAAAGTGCCTTCCCCTACTCCAGGGCCAGGTTAGCCAAGAAGAAAGGAACGGTTATTCCTGGGCTAAGTTCACATCAAACACAAGGGGCTCCAAGTGAGAGAAGATGAAAGCGCCAGGCCTGACCCGGAAGATTAGACCAACACTGCTGCCAGCTCTGTAGAACCCAGGGGCCATTCTCACTCCGGGATCCTACCCCTCCTCTTCATACAGCACAATGGACTTTAGCACAGAGCAAGCCTGGAAGAAGACGGGTGTAAAATATGAGGCGAGAAGGAGATGAAGAACAGAGAAACAACAATACAAAGGAGAAGAGCTAGGCAGACAAAGAGGCAGAGGGGAAAAGAAAGAAAGAAAAATGTGATATGATTTCAAGAGTGTAAAACTGCAGACTATCCCAACCTACTTTTCTCGCCTCTGCTGCCGCCTCCTCTGACAGATAGTGGTGAGGCTCAGAATAATGCAGATTATCATAATTGCTTAAAGTGTGTGTGAATATTCATGATTTCTGCAGCCTTATTATAGCAACAAATCCACACCACAATGAATGTAAATGCATTGTGATTATTTTACATAGCGCAATGCCCCCAATCCTTCTGCCCCCACTTTATGTGTGTGTGTGTGTGTGTGTGCTAGTCTGCAGCTGCGGGTGTCAAGGTTGGGTGCTGTCTCTTACTGGCCCAAATCAGCTGGCCGAGCTGTTGCCATGCATCACATACAGATACAGTGTGATGTGAAAGAAAAAAGTAAGATGGAGGTAATCAAGAGATGGGAGGGGATAAAGTGGCAAACCCATCAACAACATGATGGAGTTACACATGAAAGTCAAGAAGATAAGGAAATACTATTTTATGAACAAAAACAATTTCCTTCCCCAGAAATGGATTGGAGTTTGTAGAAAGCAGAGAAGAGTAAAGAAAAAAAGAAAAATACTTGATGAAAAGAAAAAAAGAAAAAAAAAATGTAGGAAAAAATCAGAGGTAGGAGTAAGTGCATGTTAGGGTACAATGGACACAAGAGGTGAATAGTTGTAATATCAAGACCCCCCCCCCCTCCCCCCACCTTTCCTAACCTCACTCACTCTCACACACACACACACACACACTGGCCCCCTCCTGCTGCCGTGCCCATGCCTCTGAGGTGCCAGATGGCACAGGACAAACCCTCCTTAGGGGAAAGCAGCGTGGTGACCCCTCCCTCCTATCACCCATACTTTCTCACACATTGAAGACACATTGATGGAAACAGAGATGGTTGCGTGTGTGTTTGTGTGTGTGTGGAGTGGAGTGGGGTGGGGTGGGGAGATTGGGGGGTGGGGGGTCAGTGATGCCCATCAAGCATCCTCACACCATACACACACACATACACACACATAAGCCTTGCACTGACTACCTCCCCAGATGCAGTGATATCGAGGCATGCCTTGACATATACGGAGGCAGGCGAAGAATCTGAATAGCCCTTCAGTAATGTGGCCAGCCTGTGGGCTCTGCTGCAGCAGCTCACGGACACTGCCTGACATCAAACATTAGCTGCCTTCATATTGTCTGTGATACATGCCCCGCTTACCTGGCGATGCTATCTCACCTCCGCCTGCATGGTGCACAGTGACCCGCCCCTAGACCTCTGCTGCCGTGCAGCTACAGGACCTGTGAGCCTTGTCCAAAAAACCATCAGAAGGAGTTGCAGTGTCAGGAAGAGGCGAGCGGTTCAGAGAAAGATAGAGAAGATAGGACGCTCAGGAATGAATGTGGGTGAAAGGAAAAGAACTGAAGTGTATCGTTGTTGCTGGTAGAGGCCATATTAATCAAAGCACCTCCATGGCATATGTCATTATGTCATGTAAGTGATGAATGTGCAACAGTTTCATCATTTAACATTGCTTAATATTGAGCACAACACCAGATAATTACAACCTGGGATATACGTTGATAGTTTTGGTCGTTGCCCTCAGTTATGATAGCTGCAAAATATAACTGCCACAAAATGGAAAAGTCGGTAAAAGTGGTTAGCTAATCAGACAGGTAGCAAACAAGCCAAAAGTGTAAGCGGACTGTCTAAACCACTTTATTGTTAAAGCTTCCTTTGGTTTGCTTAGATTTTGTGGACAAAGAGGTACCTCTTCTTGACTGATATTGTAATGTTAGTTGTGTTTTTGCAAACAAAAATCGCATCCTGCTGTCTAGTCCATGGTATCACCCACTGTGGATCGTCACTGTGGAAAGTGTCAACAGAGGTGTTTTCTGAAGAATGCTGTTAACCACTTTGTTAAACACCTGTCCAGTGGCTGTAACAAAAGAAAATCAATGTTTTTTTTTTCTGATGGTTTCATTAAACTTTCTAGATCATACTGAGACATAATATATAACTTCAGACTGTTGACTGTGTAGCTTTTAGTGACAAACCCAAAATCTTCTGTCATATTCCCTCATCACTCAAAAACTGTCTAACAACTATGCCAAGTATGTTAGGTAGGTTAAATGTCAAGTGAGTAGTTGTATGCTGTAACTTATGTTTATGATGACATTTGGACAAATGACTTTTTCATTTTATGATGTTTTTTTTGTTTGAATAAATCTGTCACATGCTCTTTCACCCACCCATCACCACCAACACCCACGGCAAACAGACTTTATCCTGTTTATAACATCTCGGTGACCATTGTTTTGAATGTCTCATATTGATATTTAGTTCAAAGCCTGGTGTGCAGAAGCTTTAGGGTATCTTGTGCGTTTGTATAAATGGAAACGGAACCCATTTTATCCATTGAAACCTTGTAGAGATGATATAGAATCAGAATACTCAGTCACATTTAAGTTGTCCCTGTTGCTTCACACCACAGGCTAACATTACAGTGTTAGGGTACAATGGTCAGCAAGCAGCCTTAAATGTTGTGATCAAATTTCCCATGCATAGCATGCCTTGTTTTTTTAATTTTCCAACAAAGATAGCATTAACCCGAATGATTCCACACATTGGGTTTGTTCAGGACTGCATTTCGCAAAACATCTCACTTTGAAGTCTCATGCCTTTATATGTGTGAGCTATTTTCTGATATTTGGAAGCAGTGAGATCCAAAATACCTCTGTCTTTCCGTGGCTAAAGAGTGACCTATTTGGTTTCATCTCACTCCCCTCACTGTGTGCCGGTTTGGAAGGAAAGACTGCTCTGGGAGGACAAGCCGAGTCGTCCCAATGGGCTCTACCACTTATCACCAGCCTTCTGAGATTCCACCAAGATTCACCCCCTTATGAATAAACTCACCCACAGGCACAATGGCGCACTGGAAGGGTGGGAGGAAAGCGACAGATTATTTAGAAAGACACAAGGAGAGTTAGGGATAGTTTCAGGGGGGATGAGGAAGAAAAAAGGGAGAGAAAAAGATGGAAACAGGAGAGGTGATGGAGAGAATAAAGGGAGGGGGGAGGCAGGAGAGGGGGAGAGAGAAAGCAAAGGGAGAGGAAGTCTTTTGATGTGTTTCCCTCTGCAGAGCGGGCATCAGGGCGGATGGTGGATGGTGGATCCGAAAGCTGGCCCCGCTGCTTGAAGGGACTGACTGGTTTATTAAACGCTCCCACCGCCCCCATGCCTTCGAGCATGATGGGATTAATGCTGGCATAACCCTTTACTTAATTCATTACAGGGGGACGCTGGCTAATTTGATTTGATATTATTTTAATAAAGTTCTGTGATGATTTGGAAGATTGTTTCAGGCTATCAGAAATAATTTTCCAGTTATTATCGCCGTACAGGCAAGTCCTTTGATAGCGGCAGTCAGTCTTGGTGTGTGCAGAATACATTAGCCGTAAGTGCAAGTGCTTTAGCTACAAAGCTACAGAAGAAATACTAATAATGAGAGCACTCTGAATTGCTGAGTGTCGTGAAATGATTCTCTGTGCTGTGGGCAGGAGTCATGTAAGACAAACATGACAGAAGAAGAAGAAGAAAGGGAGGCAGAACAGAGAGAGAGAGCGAGAGAGAGACTGAGCAGAGGAGAGATATTTTGTATGCATTGAGCTTACACATGTCACCATTGTTAAATCTCCTAGGGATACATGGTTGCCTTTCAGAGGAGCACCAGTGCTTTGTGTTATTCATGTGGTTATTGAAGAGTCTACTGCAGGCGTGGGTGTCTCAGAACAAAAAGACGGACCATTTTCTTTTTTCATGGCTGCGGTTTTGTTTGTCGTTGTGCAAATTGTCAGATGAAGAGCATGAAAAAAGACATGATGCAGGGTTATCCCCTAAAAAAGAAATAATAGAATTAAGTCCTTTTTAGCTGTATTTGGTACATCTCTAATATATTCTGCAAATGTAATGTTTTTGGCTACGTTTTTTTTCCTCTGGCTTTATACTTAAATTAGGTTAGGGAACTTTTCTCAATCATTTGCTGGCCCCTATGTGTTTGAATAATCCTGTTTTCCACTGAGCCTTTTGTCCATCTCATGTCAGGAGCCGTTGCCAGTTGCATATAATCCCACCACTGTCTCTTCACCTATTTTACATATTGCTTAAGATAATTGGAGACACTGAAGATGTCTCACAGTATTTCCTTAAGCCTGCGTCCAGACCATGCAAGTTTTGGATGAGAAGGGAAAGTGAACGACCGGGGGTATCAGGGAGAGGGGGGGGGGGGGGGGGGGGGCGGTCAAACTCTACGGTAGTGACAGTGTTTTTGTTTTTGTTTTTCCTTAAACCCCAAATGACACACATTTCCCTCTGAAAAGATAAGCTCTCAGTCAAAGGCCGCGGGAGATGTCTGGGACCCTGTGAAAGAAGTGGGAGAATTACCTACCAGGGGTCTGGCATGAAGGGAGGGGGGGTTTGGGGTTGAGAAAGAGTTTGGGGGGGACCCTTATTCATTAGTCCGTCTGGGGTCCAAGGCGGGGTCACACAATGTGACGGTTGTTCTCCAGACCCCCAGACCCCAGCAGACACGTTTAATGGCCACCGTTTCCTCTCCAGACAGAGAGAGAGAGAGAGAGAGAGAGAGAGAGAGAGAGAGAGAGAGAGAGAGGGAGAGGGAGAGAGGGAGGGAGGGAGGGAGGGGGTTGGAATGGACTTTGAAAGACCGAAGAGGAGAAGGATGAAGAAAAAGGTAAAGAGATAAAGTCGAAACAGTATAAGAGAAAAGAAAAAAAAACAAGATCTGGGGAAAAAAGGGGAATGAAGAGGAGGGGTTGAGTTGGAACATCACTCTGGGAGGAGAGACACATTTTTGGGTCACTGAGGTTCCTTCTCGGAGCACGTTAGAACCTGCCCTGGGAGAGAAATGGGAGAGCATTCCTGCTCTGGATGACTCCCTCTCTGTTTTTTCACAAGCTCAAAGGTTCACAGGCCACAATTTGGAACAATTATTGGGATCAGAGTTCATGGTTAGAGTGAGTAAGTGGAATCACACAAATGTTCAATTTCACAGCGCACAACAAGTCTCTCTTGAAAGTGGCTGGTTTCCACTTTCAATAAATACTTCAACAGCACCTGACATATTAAGCAATAAAATCCAATTAAAACCTTTATCTAACGATGGAGTTAAATGCCAGCAAACCCCCCCCAAAAAACAGTGATGTGCAAGTTCCCATCACTTATGGAAATGGAATGCAAATCGTATGTATATCACATTGTGTTTTGTTCCATATGTGCTTTTTAACCAAGGCATTTGATAATGTCAAAATGTCAGAGGTTTCGGTAATAGCTAGCTTTCTTTAAGTTCATTATATCCATGGAGATACGCTGCTCCAGGTTCAGTAGTGTTGCCCCAGGCGGAAATCAATGTCCACAAAAAGGTTTTTGATACCACAGCAAGTAATCAAGGTTAGGGAAAAGGGCACGCATTAACACAATTTCAGTGAAATATGCAGAGTTCATGTGCATATGTTCCGAGATTAAATCAAAAACTCAAATGTCAAGTGTAAATGCATGCAGATCTGAGCAAATAGGGCAGAGATGCTGATAGTGATACTGTGGCTGAAAGGCTCGGTATAGAGTCCAGTCAATGATCGGTCAAATAATGCAAATTTAAAAAATAACTGGAGCTTGCTATTTTTTGCCTCTCTACCAAAAATCAATTATTTTATTAATCATCTGTTTTGCAGACATGGGTCTCATATAAGACCCTTTAAATGTGCAAGAGATCGTCTGCTGGTTTCTGTAGCTGGAAGCCAGAGGCAGCGCTTGACTATTAACTATAGAAAAATCTATACATTTATACTGCACATCACCTGTCAGAAAATGTACACATGCTCTGAACAAAGCCACATGGGAAATAGCAAATCATTTTTTTATTTAATTGACAGTTTTTCCGACCATTTACAAAAGCATTTAAAAAGGAATTAAAAGATATAGCACTAACTACCTAGGTATCCTTTTCCTCCATCCATCTCTGGAGGTTCCCTCTTAGTCTCTGGTGTGAAAGGTAGTAATTTGTCACTTTACGCCGCCTCCAATTAGATTAATTGCATTAGACAGGCTAGTTTAGTAAAACCCCCCCCCCACCCCCCCCTCTCCTGGAGCTCAGAGACATGGGGTTTTCTGTCTCTCTTTTCTTCTCTCCATCCTTTTATATGGCATTTATATCCCCAAAGGTTTTTAGTCATGATCTTGAAAGATTTTATGGAACGCTGTTGAAAAAATGTTTTGTTAATAGAAGGAGCAAGTAATTGAATTCAAGAAAACACCGCATGAAAAATGCTTTCCAAGTAAACAACCAGGACACACTTTAAGACTTTGGAATAACCATTTTGTAGGCTTTTCTAAAATCATTTATTAAACCTAACTTGTTCTAACTTCAGATAAGATTATAAAAAACATAGAAACAATAATGAACTCTGTACTTTATTTGCTTGTCGAGGTACATGTTTGTGATATTTTCTTCTAGTAAAACTGTTGAAAATGATTTTCACTAATGGATTCACCAGGGAATTGTTCCCTCTGTATGTTGTTTCCAATGTGTTTAGGTTGAGATTGGTTGATTTTGCGAATGCTTTGTGCAATAAAGCCCAAAATACATTTCTATAATTCTTCTCGAATGCATTAAAACATGCCTTTTCCAGAATTGAATTGAATTTTTTGTTCTTAACTGAAGTGATAAAGGTAAAAAGTAAACAAAAACTATCTTTGTACATATTTGGACATCATTACTTCCCAGCTCTGCTGATAGAAACCTTCCTTACACACCTACATGTCTTAACCAAGACACGCAGATAAGAGCTTGTTACCTCATAAAATCCCCCGTGTTCTGCACCTTCCTCTTAAAAGTCTGGTGGCCAAAACACATGTTGGTGCTGCCAAAGCCATGGTTAGTGCTGTTAGCACTGCTGACTAGAGCAAGAAGATTAGGGGTCATGTCAGCTGCAGATTATTGGAGGATTTTACATTTATAAACCTGTGCTGGCTCTAATTTAACTGCACCTTCAGGGACCTTAAAGCGCGGCTGGAATGAGAGAAACAGATGTGGGGCCCAGTTAATGGGGGAATAGCAGTGAAGGGATGGCCCAGCAGTCACTTGCAAAGAGCCAAAAAAAGAAGCTGTGGACACAAAGACAAGGCCAGACAGGCTTACTCATACCCTTATATCTTTGTTATATCTCCTCTTCCAATCTTCTCTTTTACTCTCCCCACTTCCACACTGTTCTTCCCTTGATCTCCTTTTTCCTCTCGTCACTTCCTCTCCTCAGCCCTTTCTCCCCGGTCTCCTCTTCTCAGGTGATGCTTAAAGCCCTGACTGGGTTTCATGCCTTGTAGTGTTTAGTGGGTTTCCTGCCAAGAGCTCAGCGTCCATGGATACTCGTCTGGCACTGGCGCTCTGGCCGGGGCCCAGGCCTCTGTAGTTTGAGCTCTGGTCAGCTGGCGGAGCCGCAGAAAGTTAAACACCTTGGACTCTGAAATCAAAGGCACTACACTCATTTGACTAGTACGATCTTTGCAGAATATGTCATCAAGTCCTGAGGGGAAGAAGGACAAAAAGGAAACACATTATGGGAAGAGGAAGATTGTGTCCTTTTATTGTGTTGTATGTGTGTTAAAGAGGGAATTTTGTAAGCCAAAAGTATAGTTTGATCCCTGCAAGAGACATTTTCAGACTGTAAATAAGGTAAGAGCTGAGAGAAGGCCTAATATTTTGGCTTACTTACAGGTTATTCAAGTGAGTAACTGACTGAATCCTCAGTTAGTCGTGCCACATCTCAGAAGGACAAATCTCATCATGGGAGCACCAGCTTTTTTTTTATACTTGAAACCTATTGTTTACATCTATTAATAGATAACAGGTTTTTTTCTCCCTGGCGTGTAAGGACTTACTTTATACCTTTATCAGCCTCTTTTAAATGATGACAGTGAGCGTCCATTGCTGCACAATGCAATGCTCATGTGGTGTTGGCACACACTGTAAGTAGTAAGAACAGCAACACACATTTATACTGATAAAAGTGAATAGTGTAGGATACTATTTTTAGCTTATCCTCACATGCCACTTAACAATATTATTATAAGTGTTTGTTTTCACTGTCAGAGGAGATATCATTCTTCTTGATTACTTCTGAACTCATTATGGGTGAAGGAATCCTTGAAAGGGGTTTGGTCTATTTTGCCGCTTTTATACAAGTAAATGGACTGGACAAATATTTTTGTAACACCTATCACTAATAGTGTCCTGTTTCAAACCAAATGTAACATTTTATGTTAGAGCTGTGAGTGGACCATATAATAATTGACTATAGTGTACCAAATGAAGTCGCCAGTCTGGATAACTGTTGAGTGTGACAAGAATAACAAGAATAGAACATTTCCTAGTTATCATTATGTTTGTCAATTATACGATTAAGGTGTTTATTAATATTAATATCAAAGGTGAAACTTGCATCATACTGGATAATGTTTTCAGATTAAAAACATATCATAATAAATATAGGACCACAAGTTTCTGTCCATATCGTGCTGTAAACAGTGTATTTCTGAACCGTAACATTAATGAACAAATACTATACTATTAGTACGACTATACGGCTAAAAACTATACCCTGCATGGATTCTAAAGTAATGTGAAATGTGGAGCTTGATGGTAGATCTACTCAGTTAAGGTCACATTGTAACGTTAGGAAGAGGCTGAATGCTAAGGTTAGCGGTAGCTAATGGGTTATTAAATATGTTTTTTAACTTGTAATTTGGCACGATGTGTCTCTTGATTTTCAGTAGACTTAAACATGAAGCACATCAATGAGATACGATAACAACTTTTGAGCTTCACCCTGAGCGAGATTTATAGTCAGAGAAAATCTTTCACTAGTCCGCAAAGCATCCACTTTCAAGATATTGACGAGATAAAAGTGTATTTTTAGCACTACATGCAATACTTAAAGAAAAAGCACTCATACACCCGTGGATCAGATGGCCAACATCTGCCACTTTTCACAAGAGAGGTGTGAAATCAGCCATCGTGAAGTCCTCCGGAAACAACTGACTGAAGAATATATTTGATTTAAATGTGACGATTAAATCTCAAGATATAGAAAACATGATTTGATTTAACAATTATCTACCTTGTTTAATTCCATGTGTTTGTGTCCCAATTTTTTCTTTTCAAATATAATTGTTTTATTAAAAAAAATGTTTGGTCTTCACAAAATCCAAAAGTTAGTCTTGAAAAGAGGGGTTCGTCATGTAATCAGGTTTGTCTTATATTCTGACCAATACAGAATTTGTGGTATAAATTTGTAGAAAAACTGTTTACGGCAAATGCAGAGACTGATTTGCAGAGCTTGTATCAATTCAAATGATGCAGTGAACTAACTAAAGGTTTGCAAATAGATGGGCTTTTTTTGTCACTGCAAGTGCTGCACAAAAAATAATCATTGTGGCATTGACAATAACAAATAATAAAACAAGTAATTCATTCTAACTCTGTAGGCATACTTAGCACGGCTCAGCAATAGTTTTTGTAAAACTAAGTGAATTTAGTATTTGCCTTCATTTTTTTTGAGTGTCCTCGGGACCATCAGGCAGAGCAAGTGTCATATCATGTGTGATTGCAACTGTACAAAGTTGATCATTATAATGTGTCTCTTTAGATCAACTCACTCATAAAAGCTTCTGGCAAGTCCTCTGGTCCCAAAACTGCAAAACAGAATCATCTTCATCCACATAAAATGAAAGCCATTATGTGCTCCATCATACACATACGCACATAGACAGACACACATACACCCACCCTTGTTACACAGTGGCTCGGTGTGAGAGGGGCAAAAGCGGTGCCTCATCAGTGGCCAATCAGTGTTTCTGTTCCATATGGCACAGATCGGGAGGCATCACACGCTCGCCGGCTCCCCAGTCCTACTGCCAGACAGGACTGTTAATTGGGCGACAAGATCAGAGGCAATATTACAAGCCAATTAAAGCGATCGGGACAGATTGCCAAGTGATGAGCTCCACTGCGTAATTGAGAGTGTGAAGTGCTTGTCGCCTCTCTCTCTCTCTCACTCATTCCCTCTCTCTAAATTTGTCTCTTTCTCTCTCTGGGTCCATGTGAATAAGTGATGAGACTGCAGAGGACTGAAACTAGTTAGCGCATTAGTGATGTCACTCGAGGCCCCTTCATCACTGCTCTTAGAGCAGGACGCAGTGGATTTGGGTTAGAAGATTTGCTGCAGCACTTCTCTCGCTCTCTGTTAGTGGGCCCATGGTGCCGATGTACCAACAGCAGAGCATATGGCAGACATTAGACAGTGAAACTGAGGCTCTCTGCAGACCCATCTACTCTAGTTTGAGAGATTTGTTGTTTCATGAATCTCTGTTTGTGTGATTTCTGCCGCTCTCCTGTGATATCAGATCAACTATGTTATTAGTTTGTGTTTGGCATGGTCTTGGCTGTGTGGTTGTGCGTGTGAAAGTATGTGCGTCCGCGTGCGTGTGCGTGCGTGTGTGCATGCGTGTGTGTGCGTGCGTGTGTGTGGGTGTGCGTGTGTGTACAAGAAAGAGAGAATATAAGAGAGGGAAAGAGAGAGAGAGAGACTGATCCATACGACAGCTACTTTAATTTGTTCTGGGAATATTGTTGTACTGGTGCAGTCCACTGGGCAGCACCTGCATGCCAAGTTTGCTTAATCATGCAAAAAGAACAGAAAAATGCATTACAGATGTCAGACTGGCTCCCGATACAGACAGAGATTTGACAAACACCTCTCGCCCTGAGAGAACAATGGTGGAAAAATTCATTTTTGCAGTGTTCAGGCTGGTCTCCTTGTCACCAGAATATGTGCTCTGCTCCTGAGATGTTGTGTGTATTACAGTAGTATTCTCAGGCTGTCCCATTTGGTTTAGTTTTATGCTTTTATGTTAGTCAAAGCAAGGAACTTTACATCAATATACATTACAAAAATGTTTTAACATAAACTGCGTGAACATTTAATGAGTATGAATATAGATTGTATTTATCCCAGAGGGACATTGGATTGTCATAGACTAATAACAATTAGAACAGTGTTTATTGTCATTATATGATAATACAATAGGAACAAGGATTACAATATAACGACAACATCGTCCCTGATAGCTTGTATTGTATGGATGTAAAGCTAGAGAGGGGGCAGGCCTTCCTGCCTGGTCGTACGGCCAATGGCTGGATTAGCTAAGGTTGGCAGGAAGGAAAATGTTTGAGACTGTGAGGTTTTTGGTGAGAGTTTCAAAGAGACACTGTTTATTGCTTCCCCATTTTTCTTTGTAACATAGTTTATGTTGAGTTATTGTCACATGTTTTATGATATAATAATGACCTGTCATCTGACACAGAGAAGAAGGCGTTGGAACCATAGACTGTAAAAATTGGAACCGATAAAAGTTAGCTTGTCCAGAAAGCGACGCATCGCTATACTGAAGCAAGGCTGCAACAGCTTAGGTCCATCTCTCTTACCTTAGCTTTGGCACTAAAATAAACTCAAATAAACTCTAAAAATATAAGCTCAAGTCTATTTACCACTTTAGGCAGCAGACACCTGAAACACCTAGACATGTAAAAGTCACAGGGTTGTGTTTGCTGTGGCAAAAACATAAAATACACAATATCTCATATAACACAAACTAAAAAAATATATTGAGTATATGTTCTTCTCTTCCTTTTCTTTCCTTTCCACTTTAACATCCTACACAAGAGTGCCTTCACCGCTTCAGAGACCATTTCACTTCTACCCATAGGAAAGCTGGTCTGCTGTTTGTGTGTTTTCTGCAGTTTGCTCCCACTCGAGCACCTTGGATCACCAAGTATTACCTGACACACAGTAAGCATGCCAGCTTCCATTCATTGATTTACTCAAAAGATATATTCAGGTATTCAAGGCAGGGCAAGGTTAGTTGTGCAGAAGGTTTTTAGTCCAGATCAGTGGACATCCGTTAAGCATGTGTGGATGAGTTATGAAGTCATAATGAGTGGAGTGATCTTGTTGTATAGAAATACTGTCCTTTTATCTATTATTTTAACAATGGCAGAATCTTTGAGGGGTAATTCACTGTTTAACTGAATGAATAAATACAATAGAGGCCCATAAATAGATGAAAAAAGGTTTTGAATTTAAAAATGACTTGTTATTTCTTCGCATTGTTTTTGCTTGTGTCCATTTAGCCATGCTGGTAGAGGGTTCAAATGCAAAGCACTAATTCATTCATCCATATTTTGTGTAAATGTAATTTTTTCAAGAAGTATATTGTGATTGTCCCACACCTCTCGTGGAACAAGCAGAGATCCCATCAAACCAAAGACAAATTCACACCTCAGTTTGGATCAGAACTCAAATAAAATGTCACAAACTCAGAATAAAATTTTATTTTTTATTTTGTTCTTCTAATTCCTTGTAGACCTCCTTACAATTTGAAGATAGCTGATAAAACATCATATTTACTGAGCTATGCAGTGTCGGGAGAGCTACTTGTAAAATGTAGTGAGCTGTACACTAGTTACTAGTTACTCTCCATAAAATTAAGCTTCAGGACACTAAAGCTACCACTAGGAGAAATGTAGCAAGCTAAGCTAACAGCCACACAGCGAAAGTAGCTTGTTACTTCTTAAGCTATTGTCATTTATTACACAGATTTATTGTTATTGTTGAACCAATTTTGGTCACAGTCATTGCTTTTTTCATGTTAAGTTGTCCTAATAAGTACTGAAACATTGAGCTTTATCTAACCTGTCTTTATCTGCTTTTATGTAATTGTCTTTTTATTTTCTGTAGCTATCTCTTTTTTCCCCCATTTTTTATATTTTATTTTGATGTCTGCTCCTGAAAGGTGCTTTACAGATCAACTTTGCATTACTGCCCAACACTGGAGATGTGTTTTTATTAACCAATGGCAAAGGGAGCCCCATTTAGTGATCGCTCCTTGTTATAACGTTGTGACAGTGATGACACTGAGGATGCATCTTTGGCAATAACTCCAATACAAGTGCAGTTTGGAGGTAGATGGTATTTAGCATCACCCTAAACCAAAGTGTGTGCCCTTTGCTATCTGTCTCTCAATCCCTTTGTCCCTCTACCTCTCTCTCTCTCTCTCTCTCCCACGTCTCCCTCAGCCTCTCCCACATCCCTCCATAATAACACAGCAGCCCTTTAATATCCAACGGCTGTGATTATCCAGTCAGAGATTTTCTCAGATATTTTCCATCTGATTCTTAAAACTAATGGGGTGTTTGCGCGTGCTTACAGTATGATACACTTTTTTAGGGTCTCCCCTCTCAGGGCTCTGAGCCATTTCAAACAGCAGCTAATACTAGAGTCAACTGGCTTTGTTTGTTTTAAAAAGGGGAGACTGACATTTAGTGGCTAACCGAGGGGCGAGGGAGAGAACATGAAAGTGAAAGTTTCATTTTTAAAACAGAAAATACCAGTCTAAGGTTTCAGTTACAGGCAGGTTTCTGTACCACTCACACCCTCCAAAACGACACACACAGACACATGTGCACTGACACACACACACAAAAACACACACTTCTACCGTTTCAAACGACCATCAATCTTGCATGTCCTGCAAGGTGCATCCTTGTAACGTTTAAGCACACTTCTCTTTAAATGGGCCATAACTTTAAAGGGAGTTGACACCAACTTCCCTTCACAAAACAGTTACAACTTTCACAACCTTTTTTTACAAGCTTTATTGACAACTCTGCCTGCAACCCCGAGCAGCAGCAGTGGTTCAATAGTTGAATTGTCCCTCTTTTCCCTTTCCCCCGTCTGCACTGCTGATGTTGTTCTAGTGCTTCTCGGGGAATAGGAGACCTCACACTGTGGGGACTTGTAAAACCACTGTCATGTTGATGGGGAGACTCAGCAGTGTGTATGTTTGCGTGCATGTGTGTGTGTGTGTGTGTGTGTGTGTGTCTTTGAATGTGGGTGTGAGCACACTGCAGAGACCAGTAAAATGCTGTCTGAATGAAGTCCCAGAGCAGCAGTGGTGAGTAGTGTTTGATGGCCATATGATTTGTTTGTTCAGCCCCAATGGCCTTTCTCCTGTCTGAGAGAGAGAGAGAGAGAGAGAGAGGGAGAGAGGGAGGGCTGATCGCTTCACACCTTCTCCCCTCCTAGCCCCACCAATGAGCCATTTAATCCTCCTTCTTACAGCTAAATCAACACCTCTCACACACTCCGGGCTGGTTCGGACCACCACAGCTGACTGTCTGCTGCTCTATCCCGCTGCCTGACTTGACAGGACTTAAGTTGTCGATCAGCTTTTTTTTTTTAAAACTTATTTTTGATATCGGCAGACAGTTATACCCCAATGTGTCCTTTTAAGATACAATATGTGTTGCTTCATTTACACTGAGTCAAGTCAATGACATCTGTTACATCATTTTCGTCTTATAATGTAATAATAAGCAATATAATATGCATCATGATGGAGAAGAGTAGACACAAATAAGACATGGAAAAGAGTAAACAGAAGGAGCATGTGAATGAAATATACTCTTCTAATGATGCCGAGAGAAAGACAGAATGCATGAGAGGAAAAAGAAGGTTACAGAGAGTACGCAGGGCCTTTGATGGGCACTGTAGCTTGTAGGCGGCACATTTAGCCTGGTGTGGTAATTGTGTCTCTGGGGTGAGATCCTTGGACCTGATCCTGCTAGAGATCAGAGAGCCAAGCGGATCTCTACAAAGAAGAAGAAGAAAGAGAAAGAATTAGACTGATAGCGAGGGTGAAGGAGAATGTTCTATATGGTGTATGTAGGTTGGTGTAATTATCATTGGTATCAGTGCGTGCACATCTCTATTCTTTCTCACTGAGGTCAGATGAAGTGTAGGTACCAGTGAGCCTGTAAAGTTGAGCAAACAAGATCAGATTAGATAAGATAAGAGATATTAGTATGAAACAATAAACATAGCTAGTGCATTTACAAGTCGATTTACTGCGTTAGTCTGACTAAAAACTGGACTTTTAAAATGCTTGTAAACAAGTCTGACTGAAATGGTACTAAGTCAAACTTCTGACTAACACACACGTCTGACTAACAGATCTAGATTATGTGGTTTGGAATTTGTTTACTCTTGTATGTAAATGCCTCAATTGGAGAAAAACTGTCCTAATCACTCTGTGCATGCTCCACAGTTCCCGCACTGGGCTTAGGCTATGAGTGGTTAGTGGAACAGCATAAATGTGTAGCATAGAAATCATGTACCATTGTGTGCATCACATTTGTACCAATAATGAAGCATAGAGTTTGTACAACCTGTACAGAGCTGGGCACAGTGGTGTAGAGCAGGGTATACGCAGGTATACGGCGTATACCCAACTACTTTTCAGTCTCTATAGAGTATACTCACTTCTAAATCCCCTCTGATTCACACAAATGTTTGATTGACAATATCTGTGGTATGCTGCAATTTTTTTCCTCGAATGGTGAAGAGATGACTCTCCCTACTCTGTCTCTAATTGGTTACTGTTTTACATTGGGCGTACAAACTGTTAGTTTCAAAGGCTGTTGTCCCGGGTACAACTCCGATCTTCGGCTCTTTCTTGCACGTCATTCCCCACTCTCTCAGTCCTCAGTTTCCGAATGTCATATCTGTATTAAAGCATCAAAAGCCCGAAAAAAAATCTTGGAAAAACCATGGTTGAATGACCACCAGTGAGGAAAGTTACATCTTCGTAAAATCCAATATCAGCACTTTAAAATCAATTCTTCTTTTAAAGGGAAATACAGTACACACAGTTTATGTTGCAAGTGTTCCTGTTAATCAATTCTGCAGACCTGACTGCAGCTATGCAATGTGTGTGAACATATATCAGCCTTATATCAGTGCACATATGTTGTTTACCAGTGCCATGAGGGATTATTTTTACCTATCATTTTAAATCACTTAAAATTTAAGTTATACCTCTTGATAAGGAAATCTGGCATATAAATCTTCAAACATATTGTTTCTGTTAATTCATGCTATTCTAAAATGTTCTTGTGCAGTAGTCTATTCCTCAGGCCTCTAATCATTGTTGAAGGTATTAGGATGGTCAAAAATATTTGTATCTCACTGGGAAGACCCCAGTGGGAGCAGTAGCTCAGTCTGTATGGGACTTGGGTTGGGACCCGTATGGTCCCAACCCAAGTCCCGGTGCGGACCAAAAATATGGAAGTTGTTTTGGTAGCTGCAGAGGTGCCAGGGCACTTCCCAAGTACTGTCAAGGTGCCTGTGAGCAAGGCACCTTGCTCTGATGCACTTCCCAGGCAGCAGCGTGTAGCAGCCATATCTGACATCTCTCCACTAATGCATGTCCACAGGTCCTGTTTGTGTGTGATTCTGGCTTTTGGGTGTGAGAAGCATGTCTCTCAATAACAGAGTGTAAACCTGAATTTTCCTCAGGGATTAATAAAGTATTTCAAAATAAAAAAAAAGAAGAAGAGAAGTGCAAACCTTTTTAAGATGATCTTATAATGATCATTTGACATTGGACAGATAATACTATTGTTTTATTTTTTATTTTGGATCTATATACTTTATTAATCCCTGAGGGAAGTTCTGGTTTTACATTCTGTTATTGAGAGACATGCTTCTCATACACATAGGCCCACATCACACACATGTACAAACCAGACCTGTGGATATGCATTAGTGGAGAGATGTCAGAGTGGGGCTGCTACACACAGCTACGCAGGGAACGCACCAGAGCAGTTGGGGGTTCAGTGCATTGATCAAGGGCACCTCGGTCGGTAAGTGCCCTGCCCTGACCTCTCCAGCTAACTAACTTCCATACTATGGTCAACTTCAGGACTTGTACCGGCCACCCTGCAGTTCCCAACGGACTGAGCTACTGCCGCCCAAAGTTACTAGAGCCAAATAATGCTGTGCAATTCTCCATCGAATCAAAAAGTAATTTAAATTTGTGATTGCCAAATGTAGAATTAAACAACATTTAATACATTTAACTGCACTTCCACATACCTATCACACATGTCCCGCTCAGCTCCCTCAGCTTCTGTGTGAAAAGCTGTGCTGGGACATTTTGTTGTGAGCCGGTGTAAAGAGGGGCCACTACTCCCTGCTGAAAGACCAACATACTCTCGTGTGAAACACCTCCTTATCTCCTTCTCCCAGAATGACCAGGTTTGTTTCCCACACACACACACACAGACACACACACACACACATACAGACACACACACACATATGCACACACACACATACACACACACATGCACATATGCACACACCTCCCAGGGAGCTCCAAAGACTGTTCACAGACACATGCTGATGCACACATAAAAAATGGTGTATGCAGTCGGACCAACACAAAGTACATACACACTCTTTCTCTCTTCCACTCTCTCACTTCTTGTGACAGAGAGAGAGCCAGGGGGAAACGTGAGCGTTGGCGGTCCAAGTGCCTTGGTGTCGACTGACAGATATAATTACAGGAGCGATCTCTAAAACCTCACCCCTCCTTCCCCCTCCTTCCTCCTCCTCCACTACCCCCCCACATTCTCCTTCTTTTTCCTCTTGCTACCCTTCTACCCCCCACCCTCCAACACCACTCTTACCCCCTCGGCCCTAACCATTATTTATTTTAGCAGCTCCAGCCCGCTTCAGAGGGCTCAGCAGCACTCACAGGGCCCCTGCCAAAAAGTGGCTTTCTGACTGAAAGCTTTCCAAACAAGCTCCGCTGGTCCATTTGGCCCTGATCCAACGCTGTGCGGTCTCCCTACTACCGCTCGCTCTCTCTCCAAGAAGAAAAGAGGGAGAGGGGGAGTCTGGTTTGCATTAAGGGTGAATATGCGTGTGTTTAGCCACATGTGTAAGACCTGTGTGTGTGTGCACGCGCGTATGTGTGTGTGTGCACACGCGTATGTGTGTGTGCATGTGTGTGTGCATGTGTTTGTGTGTGTGTGTGTGTGTGTTTGTGTGTGTGTGTGTGTGCGTGTGCATGTTTGCGTGTGTGTGTGTTTCTGGCGATCTGACCCAGACCCAGAGTGATGGTCCCTGGAACCTGAAGCCACACCGCGCTGTATAAACAATGAGCGGTGTATTTACACAGAGGTAAGAGAGCAGGAGACCGCGGCTCCTCCACTGCATCACAGCACAGCCACGTCTGTGATACTACCCAGACAACCTGTTTATGGCCTTGTGTGAGACCCTGCCGGGACCCCGCTCTGGTCTGCCTCCCTCCCAGGTATCTTATCCCTGTCTGTAAAGATAGGAGTGTACAGGGAGGCTGCTTTAATGGCCCCTTAGATAAGTCTGTGTGCATGAGAGCGAGGTGGGCAGATAACACATGATTACATTTTAAAAGGTGGTCATACACTGGAACACAATATGCTCCATATTACTGCCAGTCAGCGTGCATGTATGGAAACATGCCAAGTTATAGGCTGAGTATTGTTTGAACATCTTAAACAACGGGTCAGGTATGATTCTTTAGAAATAGAGAGAGACAGAGAGAGAGAGACGGATTTATTCAAAGTTCTCTAAAGGTTATTCTCAAAGTAGCCATACAAAATTATCGGCAGAACAAAATTGAAATCATTAAATTAGATTTAGCCTAAATCTGGATTCTAAAAGACAAAGTAAGCAGGGAAGGTTAGAAACCTGATCAGAAATTTGGCCTGAATTTTACAACACCTGCCATTTTTGAATACTTCCCTGAACACATTTTGGTTGCTGCCAAAACAGTGATTGATAAACCTTATGCATCTTATATCAGCAGGCTTAGAGGGGAGACACACTCGGTTTCCGAACGCTTCGTTACACATTTACACATATTTATCGCAGTGTTCAAGTCACATCCTATAAATTGCAGTTAAAAGGACTGAATTGCTGAGCAGCGCATCACAGTCAACAATAAAAAAAGTTTGAGGTTTGATTCCTTCTCACGAGGATTTCCTGCATGTCAGTCCGCCGCTCACCACCTTCGCCATCAAATTCTGACAAACGAACTCTCCCATTCCGTATCATTCAAATATGTCGGACGAGTCTTTCAGCTTCAAAGTCAGAACTGCATGGCCTAATACCAGCACAAAATATGTTTTTTTTCTTCTTCTTCTTCTGCGATGGATGTTTAAACTGCTCTTGTTACGATGCCTCTGAACCTTCTTGTTTATATCCTGCAGCTAATAAAGCTCCACACTTGTGATTTTTGTGTGAAGAAACAAATTAATTGAGATGATGTCTTTGTGAAGAAAGTATTGTACCAGCAAAATGATTTCTGAGAAATGCAGCTAGAATCTTCATTTCTGTCCAACGTATTGGACAACAATTCCATCCTATTCTGTTCAGTTTATTTATACAGTATAAATGTATTTGTCAACTGACAGTAATAAATGAATATGGGACATGACAGCTTGTAAGCGCTAGCATTGCAGTTTAAAATCTGCGTGTTTGAATAATTGGTAGCTGGGGGAAAGGATTATTTTCCCCCACAGGAGGCCCCGCCCCCAACTATGACGCGGGCTGACTGTATCTATTATACAACAAAAAAGTGTTTCGTGATACTTTGAAATTGTAACCATATTAAGCAGTTAAAAAATGATTGAGATGAAGTCATGGCAGACTAGAGCTGATCTTGCTCTTTACTCATCCAGTCAATGTTGAAATCCTGGTTTAGGCTCACTGGGTAGAAACAGTCGTGAAAAAAATGTGCTGTGTGTGTGTGTGTGTGTGTGTGTGTGTCTTATGTCATGTCATTTGTTTGAGATGTTGCAGCTGTCCACTCTTCCAGGAATCAGGAACCAGACCCAAACTCACCTGACCTCCTGTACGTGTTCAAGTGTGACCTAAACACACACACACACACACACACACACACACACACACACACACACACACACACACACACACACACACACACACACACACACACACACACACACAACACAACACACAGATGCATGCAAAAGCCCCGGAGAAACAGAGCAACAGGACACACACTCTTCACCAGGCCAGCAGAGAGGAAGGAAGTAAGGGCTGGTGGTCACACAATGCGCCAACGGTAAACCTGCCCTGTTACACACTTCCAGTTGACTTTGACTTTCTTCGTAAACTCCACTTCAACAGACGACTTCATGAAACACATGTTTTATTCCTTTATTTAATCAAACATGAGGTAGTTCTATTCATCGTCAGGACAAAGATTCTCCGCTACAAGCTGGTTCAGTCTGACTTTGAACCTTGACACATAATCTGGAACATCAAACTAAGAACGATTCAGAATAATTTTATTGTTGTATGATTCACGCTGACTTCCAAAGACATTATTGTGACTAACTTCACAAGAAATGAGGACATTTTGTCTGTTGGGTTCTGAAAAAAATGTTCAACACCAAAGATATTTCAGTGTCGAATAAAAGGCTGAATAGTTCTGAATATTTCATAATATAAAGTCCAGATGAAGTAACTGAACTTCAACCCTTTACTTTTTCCACTCTTAAGTGGATGGTAAGCATTCACATCGAGTGTTTATTACAGAGCAAATTCAGCACTTCAATTATTATAATACAGCTACTGTACGCTGTATCTAGGGCACACCTATACAAGGCTTTTTCTTTATTTTTACTATTTTCCACATTTTACAATAACAGTAGATATTAAAACAATACAAATAAAACATTTGATTCTATTTTTTTTTTTTAAAGAAATGCATACATACGTAGGCATCAACTTCACTATTTCTATTTCTATAAGAAACACATGTCAAACATTTAAACATAAGCCTTTAGATCAAAATGTCTTTAAGATAATAACTTGAATTTCAATCAGGTGTGTCCAAACTTTTGACTAGTCATCATTGATGAAGAACGGAATACAAGATATCTATGCTGGCAAAGTAAAGTAATGTAAGTGCATTTGCAACAAAAAAAAACCCAAGTGTTGTTTATGCCTCATATACAGTAAGTATGGATAAGGTTGCTGTACAATAATATAACAATTCACTTGTAAAAACAAAATATCCCAAAAAGATATTGTAGTTGTTTCACACCTGGACCAGCAGGTTCACCCTATTAACTTTGTAAGTTAAGTTTTATGTTTCTGTTTTTGAAAAAGTGCTCTCTTTAAAATGATTGTGTTAAACTTTGAATGTACAGCAGTAAATCTTGTTATTGTCAATGTTGTCTCTGATAAATCACAGCAAACAATAACAACTGTTTGAATGACTTCCTCGTTTTATGACACCAACAAAAATGTACAAAACTGGAACAGCTGGTTTTATGTGTGTGAACAGAACATCCATGTTAATAACCAGCTCTTTACGGCAGCACAGAACAGAGAAGTGATTGTTCAGCCAGTTGGTTTGCAGTCGCTGTTTATCAGAGGGGTCAAGGCTGGCAGTTATTGTGAGAGAGCAGCCACTGGTCCTCTGCCGCACGTACATGACTGTAATGAGCAAAAGGTTGCCCTCGCTGATAACTGTCAGTGAACCAGAGTGTCACCGCTTACATCAATCATTCGTCTGCATGCTCAATTCACCCCTTTGTGTCCTGTTCTCGCTTCCTCTCTTCCTCCGCTTTCTTTCTATTTTTTTTTTCCAATCTTTTTTATTACCCTGCAATTACAGCTTATCTGCAGTGGTAAACTTGGCCCCCTCCACTTCCTTATCTCTGTGGCTGGGCAGAGCAAGGGTCTCTTGAGTAAGAAGACGGGGAGGACAGAAGGAGGAAGAGAGAGAGAGAGAGTTTTAAAAAATAAGAAAGAAGAAGTAGGGAACGCGACCTCAAGCAAATGAATGGGCAAGCTACAAAAAAGGAGCAGGCTGATGACTTTCTACCCTCCCGTCACTTCTGTAACAGCCAGCACAATGCATTTTCTTTTTATTTTCGCCCTTTCACACTTTCAGGCTGATAAAGAAAATAACTGGATTATAAGGATTAATTCACATCTACTGAATAATGGCAGTTTGGACTGGAGGAACTTTTTTTTTAACTCTCACTAAAATGATAGAAAAGTTGCTTTTCATTAAGTTATCTGCTAAGTTAATATAAATGAACAACAAGAATCAATGCTTCTGTTCAAACAGTTGCCTTTGCTTTAACCATCCCCCATCAGCCCTTTCTTCCCTGCTCCTCGGTAAACCCCCTCTGTTGTCCTGGCTGGTCAGTAGGTTTGTAGTGCGTGTGAGTGTGAGTGAATGTGTATAACTGTGTGTGTGTGTGTGTGTGTGTGTGAGTGTGTGTGTGTGTGTGTGTGTGTGTGTGTGTGTGTGTGTGTGAGCTTGAGAGGGGTCATAGGGGTCAGGGAGTAGACCTTGGCCTTGTGGTCTGACCCCAGGGAAGAGACTGGTGTCTGGGTCTGAATGCCCTGTCTGACCTCACTGTCACAGCCTATGCGTGTGTGTGTGTGATTGCGTGCACAGTGCTCCATGTGACATGATGCTTTGCGTGCATGTCTATGTGTGCTCTGGCTATTTGGCATATGTTTTCCTGTGCATGTTTGCATGCACACACCCTATAATGCCCATATGTGCATGCATGTTGGGCACCTGTTTATATTTTACCATTGGCATATATGTGCACATGCATGTGAGCATGTGAATGCTTGTCTGTGTTTTCATGTGTATGTGTGTTTGTGTGTGCATTATGAAGCCCTCCCACTGTGTGTTTGGGGAGGAAGGGGGCAGGGCTATGGCCAGACGAGACAGAAGTGACAGGTATTGATCATCGTTGTTCCAGTCAAGCAAAGACCCTCTCAAGCTTGTGTGCTTTGGGGAGAGTCCTGTCTGCATCCATGGGAGAGAGAGAGAGCAAGAGAGAGGGAGAGCAGGAGAGTGGGAGAGCGGGGCGACCACAATCAATGTCTGATCCTTCTCCCAGAGTCAGTCCAAATTTACCTCTCTTTTTTGTTCCTGACAAACAGCAGTAAAACAAGACATGTCAGTGAATGACCAACTGAATAAAAAAAAAATATATATATATATCAATATTCACGTTTCTTTCTTTGTGTCTTTGCTGGGAAAAGAAATACAGAGAACGGAAATGGAGTGAAACTGATGGCAATGCAGTATGAACTAAAAAACAAAATCTATCAAATATTTTACAAAAGTGTAACAAAATTGAACTTCTAGTGTTCCTATGATTTCACAAAATCAAATCTGTCTGTGCTAATTCAACTTGTTGCTAATTGGCCTAATCAAAAGCCAATCATTCGCAACTAATAGTTGGATAAGAATCGAGACTATGTCATTGTTTTCAGGAGGGAGAGCTGCATACCTCAGGCTTTTCACCGAGTCCTCCTCCGAGCTCCACGACCCCCCCCCCCCCCATCCCACCTCCTTGCCCTCACCCTTTCCACAGACAAATTGATTTGCAAGGGTCCGGAGCTGGCGAGCCCTCAGAGCACCACCTTTTTTGCATACAGAGCGCTGCGGGGATTGCACAATGACTTGGTCCAACAAAAGACGAGAGGAGAGCGGGATGAGGAGGGAGAGAGGGAAAAAGAAAGAGGGAGAGAGATGGGGGGGGGGGGGGGGTTACAGGTGGGGGGTTGGTCGCACCAGACCAAACTCAGCAGGACTTGAAGAACTGACTGGTTCAGAGGTCCGCCTTATCAACTAACACAAATACTCACGCACACACACACACACACACACACACACACACACACATCAGCACACACGCACACACACACACACACACACACACACACACACATGAACTCTGTCAAACACACACACATGTGCACACTCCAGTGCCCTCATGCCCTCAGCCCTCCCTCCTTGTCCCTTTATCCCTGTCTGGTTGGAAAGGTCAGTGCATGTCTGGGAAAGGGGGTCCCAGGATCCCCAAACCCTGCCATTCCACACACGCACACACACACTCATACACACACACACACACACACACACACACACACACACACACACACACACACACACACACACACTCAAGTTATTAAATTTGATGGGGATTTGCAATAACACAAATTATGTGCACACATATAGATAAAATACAAACACAGCAAAGTACCTTATATTGTTGTATGTGAGGACCTGAGAGAAATGTATGTGCGCTGGTCAGCAAGTCCACCCCCCACCCAGACAGTGCACCTCCCGTCAACCCCTCCACCCTTTTACCCCTCGACCTCTGTGAAAGAAGAGAGTGAACACATTCAAATGGAAAACATAGTCCATTGTGACCGGTGTTTTGTCTCCTCATGATGTAAATAGCTACACTGGCCAGCAAACAGAAATGTGCAGTTGTAGCAACGGCAGATAACAACGCAGCCGCTGTCAGTGATGTCATATTTACTGCCGTGTGACCACCGGTGTTAAAGTGACACTTTTTAAACATTATTTTGACTGTTTGGATGTGCATGCAGTTTAATAATTTAATCCCACCATTGACTATCAAGAAGAAATCTAGAAATATGCATATGCATATGCATACATGTCTGTGAATTTATAGCTTAGTGTGAGTGTTTTTGCATGTTTGGGTGTGCACTCAGATAATCTACTGCCTATCTATTGTCAGGGGCATCAGCTTTTCCCAGGATGCCCCTGAGACACTGTCCTATCCATGCAAACACACACAGGCACAGACACACACACACACACACACAGGATCGCAGACACACACTGTCTACGATAGAGAAGGAAACCCTCTATATCCTTCATGAACCTCCCGACCTGAAGCCCTATACAGCCTACCAGGACAGGGGGGGGGGGGGGGTGAGACTGGGAGCCCAGCTGGGGTGGGGGAGGAGAATAAAAAAGCTCCCTCACCCTCTGCTCTCTGACCTGCTGCGAGTTAGAGGACTGGCCATGTCTGGTCCACTACATGTCTGTGCATGAGTTGTCCAGAACTCTTCACTAGGAAAAAACAAATCTTCTTATAACTTTTATGTATTCTACTGAACCAGCTCTGCTGTTTTCTGTTTGAACCAAAGAGGAAAATGGTGAGAGGTGGATTCTTAATTCAATTATGGAGGGATGTTGCAATTCAGAGTTACATTATCCTGCAAGCTAAAAATCAATCCTGTTGCAATCAGGATTTTTATTAACCTCTCTTCAAAATTGCTACCGGGCAGGAACTTTGCAAATTCACCAGACTTTTCTCCAGATTTTGGCTGTGGTCATTTAGTACGTTTGCATGCACAGTTAACTTGAGCTTCCAATAAAGCCATTTAATTGGATTACTGTCCTATTCAAGCACCAGAGGAGAATATAGTTATTGACAGAAGTATATCTGACTCTGCTACAGTAGGTTGTGTGATATATATCCCATTTCAGCTAATTACTATTGGTCCTTCGTCCACCTTTCATCACATACCAGACAATCAACAAACTCATCTGTGTTCTCTTCCATCCATTCACTTATATGTTCATCTCTTGCAACAGACAGAAACAAGAGTTTAGTCTGTCCCCTTCAAGAAATTCAACTTAATAAGATTTTAGTCTAAATAACATGTTTACATGTATTTTTTAAGTACATGCATAGTCAGACTGTTTAATTTGTTGGTAAAAAAAAAAAAAGAGACAACTCAAAGGGGAACATTTTCCTCTATGTGTCTTCTTTATATTGAATAACTTCTGTGTCGGTTCAAACCTTTAAACACCTTCACCTTCTAACTTATCTTTCCACTGTTGTATAAACTTATATAATAATGAAAACTTTAGCATGGTAAAGCATTCGAAATGGTAAAACAATAAGCATAAAAAAACAAGATGGGAAATCATCTTGCTTTACGGCACATTTAATAAAAGGACAATCAGAAAATTATGGGTAAAAAGCATTGCTGTGTGATACTTTACTGCAACGATTCTGAACATTAAAAACAATCAACCAAAGGAATAAACGTGTCCATAACATCCATCGAACGTTCACATTGTCAATAAGATTCTGGACATGTTACCTTGGTTACCAGGTGAAGTGTCGTTCTGATGTGTTCACCTGCAGAAACCCTGCAGTATACTTACTCTATCGTGCCTTCTTCTGATAGTGTGTATTTTACTGCATAGACAGACGAGACTGCAAGTTGTTAACTTCAACTTGAGAAGTTCCTTCTTCTTTTTTCCGTGATGTCGCTCTGAGAGCAGCTGCCTGCAGTCAGAGACGTAAAGACAAAACAGATATGAACCCATGTCGAGGACAAATATACGGATAAGTCACCAAGAAAGAAAGCAAGAGTGGAACAAAAGTTGAAGGCTTTATTGTGTCTGAATAAGTTATTTGTCCGTGACACTGATGGAGTGTCATCCCTTTTTTTATGTTTACAGATTCAGGAATCGATGGTTGGAACATTGGGTCATAGTTCGACCAGTCATTCATCCACTTGGTGCTTTACACAAGCAAATGTAGTACACACGCACAAGATAAGGGTTTCTGCCCCTGATCTGGGTCAGGGGAGACCCCATTCAGGTCCATTCCATCCCCCAGAACCCCCTGCTGCTTCTGCGCTCCGTACCCATCCCAGCAGCCTTTCACTCCACCGTGCCAGGGATTGTTTCCAAAGATTAGACTTAATATGAATATCCATAAACAGAATGGGTCTCCCAGACTGTGAAAGCTATCAAAGACATATTTGCATCTAATCCTCAAAGAACCCCCCACCCACCCCTTACAGAGAGCTTGTGTCCCCCTTTCGGCCCCCTAAAAAAAAAAGTCCTGCTAAACCTCCCCCCCAAAAAAAACCCTCAAACCTGCCATCCCCCAGCCCCAGAAACCCTCCCCTCTTGCCCCCGGACCATCCCATCCATTCCCTAACCGTTGGGCCAGACAAGACCAGACCAATTCTGTTGGGGATTATTTGGCTTAGTGATGAATAATGGATGACCATCTCCCCTCTGGCTCTCCACCACAGCAGCACCTCTCAATTGGCCTTGGCATCGAGCCATTCACCGGCCTGTCTGGATGGCTGCTCGGCTGGCCGGCTGGCTGGATACCCAACCCAAGAGATCTAAAAGATGATTGCTATATTGGGAAAGTATGGACAGAATATTACATCAAAATATTGAATCACAATGTTGACATCATATAGTTCAGTGGAGGCAAATCTGTGATATCCGGGTGGAGACAACACGGAGGAAACTGTTCTCCTTTTTGGTGAACGAGATTGTGTGTCGGACACTTTCAACGGTGAAAAATCTGTAGTTTGCATTTCCTCTAAGCATCACTTCAGGAACATTTGAAAGTGTATCCATGTCCTTGAAATATACTAGAGAGCAGCTCATTGAACATGAAATTAGTGAATGTTTTTTGATTAATTCAAATATAAACCGATGGTCTCAGCACAAGTAGACCATGGTAGCAGAGTGAGTGTTGAACAGAGCGTGGGAGAAAGGCCTGAACATTGTCCTTGCCCTGAAAAGCAAGGAAGCCACTCTTCTTTTATTCCTCCTCTCATCCTTGTTTTGCACTTTATCTCTTTTCATTCGCTCCGCTCTCCGTCTTATTTTCAATGGAGCACTTGGGGCCAAAGAGATGTCAATGTCGTGGATATACACACACAGTCACACACACACACACACACACACACACACACGCACACACACACACACACACACACACACACACACAAGGACACACCTGGGCATAAGAGCGCCAGCTGAAAGGAGACAAGTTCATCCAAAGGGCCTGGCTAACAGTAACACAGGAGGGGCCTATTCCTATTGTGCCCTAAGTCCGCTCAGAGGCTTTTCCCCCTCACTCCTCCTGAAGACGGGCTCCCAAGGTGCAATTGGACAAGATGGTTTTTGTACACTCATTATTTGTGACCCTGTTTTGTCTTTCATTTTCGTGTTTTACGGCTTTGTTTGTTTGTTTCTTTCATGCAAGGGTAAAGTAGCCTTGGGTCTTTTGACGACAGCTGTGCTGCCGAGCTCTGCATAGAAACAACACAAGTTCAGCACAATGACTGACAAGCGCTTTGTAGGACAGGAGGCCCACAATGAATGTGTCCCTGCTAAAGACCACCGGTTGGCCCCTTAAAGACCAGAATATTACAGGCTGTCTGGTCCAGACAGTGGCCTGCACTCCTTCGACCCCCTGGAGGAGTTTAGACAACTGCAACCCCCATCCTCCAGGACGGTGAAATGTTTATTAGAAGTGTAAACTAGATGGATAGAAAACATGTGGATGAGGGTAAAAAAGGTGTAATTTAAAGATGGACAAGTGGGTCTGTCTGAAAGAAACAGTAAGATAACTCAAAGGAACAGAAAGAGGTAAGAGATACAACTCAACAGACAAAATATAGAATGGACATGGACTCTTTAACTTTCTAAAAAACTCTTAAAACATACTCTGAAAATACTGCAGAGAGAAGGAAGTATGCGCAGGGTGTAACCAGGTCAGTGTGGCAGGTCAAGCATGTGACTGCAGCCCTGCAGTCCCCACTCCCTCCCCCCAGATCCTGCTCTCTTTGACCCCGGGGCCACAGGAATGAACCAGGAGTGAACCAGGATTGCCGCGGTAATTCTCAGAAACTTCCAACGCCCTTTCACCCCTCAGATTCAGCGGTCTTAGCCTCTGTCGCCCCTACAACAGCTGGAGCGGCTCAGAGAGCTCTACTGGCCCCCACAGGGAGGGTCAGTGCGGCCAAATATACCTTTAACAAATACAAACACGAAAAAAGACTCACACATGGGAAAACTATATAAGATAAGACAGGATGGGGGAGAGTTAACATGTGTAAACACAGAAAGACTTAATGTAAAAAAGGTTACAACTGGGGCTATAGGTCGGAATTTAGAAATGATGGGGAGGTCTGTGGATATCTACAGGTTGTGAGTCAAGAAAATATTTGAAGGAAGCTTAGTTGTTTTTACAGTTGCACACCTGAAATTTTAGGTATAGTCTGAAAAAGAGTTACTTTTTCACACATGCATCTCACAGAGGGAGGATACCCTGGACCGCAAACAGAAAACATAAAGAAGCAGTTTCATTACATGCACAGAGATCACACCTGTAGTGCTGGTCACTTGTTGGTTGCAGGATATAAATGTCATCACCCCCTCCCACACAGTCATTTATTTCATATTTTCTTCTGTGTTCTCTGGAAAAGTAGAGATTGAAGTTAGAAAGCAAAATGTGACTATTTGTATTAACAAATGCAGCTCACCCCAAAAATGTCAGCATAGGTTTTCAGGTGTTTTGTGCAATTGTGATAGGTTAGCTTAACTTCAAGGAAAAATCTTTTTAATGGTTAATAAGAAATAAACAATGAAGGGATTATTACTCAGAGTGCTGCAGTTTTCTCACACTCAGTGACCTCTGCTAAATCTTTCAAACTCCATGACCTTTGTTTGCAACCTTTCTTTTCTCTAGATTTGTCCTGACCCAAGAAAACATAATCCAGATGACATCAAAGTTGTTTTTATGAAGAATGTCTTTTTTTTAATGACTCAATTGCATTTAAAAAGTTTTTAAAAAATACTTTTTTGCTGTGGCTCAGTGCAGAGTCGTTAGTCTGTCAGTTGTTCGATATGCCGTTCCTGTAATCTGAATGTTGAAGTGTCCTTGGGCAAGACACTGAACCTCTACTTGCTCCCGATAGCGTACACAGAGGCATGTGAATGTGTATGATTTGGTTAGAACACTAGAAACATTTTTGGAAAAAGTCTAAAAGTCTAAAAGTTAGTCTAAAAGTTATCCTAACATTTTGAAAGTTTTTTGATCTGCTTTCTTGACAAGTCCTCGATGGTCAGATCCATAACACTCATACATTTTGTCCAGTGTGTTAAGATGAAGCTGCAGCCAAGAGTTGGTTAGGTTAGCATTGAGTTGAAAACTTGGAGAAACAAGAAACTCAGTAGCTCTACTACGATGTATCTTGATTATATTTTTCAAAAAATGAATTGTAAATTATAGGAAGGTCTATTGGTCTTGGAGCCTTGACTTCCTGAAGTCTTACTGCGTATTCACTGGCAGCTATAGTGCAATATTCTTTAGGGAGGGCACAATCTCTCACAGGTGAACCAGAACATGCATCTTAAATCGTTAGCTAGATGCTAACATAGGTAATATAAAGTGCCTTTAATGGGCTAACAGAATTACAATTGTGTCACAGTAATTTAACTTGAGAAAAAATCTAGTTTGAAACACTACAGGTGTATCATTGGTCAAAAGTTGGTGGCCTGTGGGCAGAATGAATTCAGCCCAAATGATCAACAAATCAAGGGGGCTTTCCTTGACACCTGCCACTCATTATGGAAGTGATTAATCGAGGATGCTACAGTCTATGGGCTACGGGCTAAGCTGTGCTAGCCCATCTCACCTTGTATTACTGAGAAGTAAACTCAACTGCTGTAAGCTGTAGCATTATAATAACCAGGTAGATGTGGCTGCTAAGGCTACATACACATAGGGTCAAAGGCAACATAGAAAAAGCTAATTGCAAAGACAGTTCCTCTGTGTTTTAGGTAAATCAGTCCCAGGTGTCTTAGCTGTAATTGTTTTCAAGGTCTAAATGATGTACTAGCTGGATGACTGTCCAGCCATATCTGACACCAAAGAAGTGACATAAAGAGGCCAGAGTATGAACTTTGCCTCTTTGTTCACAGGACTGTAAACAGGCGCCCTGCTGTCTCTGCCTGCCCACAGCATACAGCTCACACATACAAACACACACACATACACACACACACACACACACACACACATGCAGGTGCACTGAAAAGCACACACACGTCAGAGGGTACTGATAATATGACCCTGTTTTACTGGTCATATAAATTCTGCCTGTAGCGTTGCACCTGGAGAACACACACATACATATGACACACAAATATGACACATTAGCCTAGCTATCTGCAGACACATGCACACACAGACTTGTACGGGTTTTTTTTTTCTTCTGTGTTGCACTTTAACAGGTAATGAAGCATAACACACATGCAAGAACATTCAGTTTTTGACAGCTTGAGTTTGAGGCCTTTCACTGTCAGAACATGGTGAGCTCCACACCCTGAGGTTCAAGGTCAGATCAGTTGGTCTCTGGAATCTGCTGCCCCTGCCCCGTCCCACCTACCTCCCCCCTTGACCCTCCCCTCTCCTCAGCCAGCCATGCTCTGGAATGAGCTGCCCCAGCAGTGTGCCAAAGGAAACCCCTTTTGTGACATGTTCGCGTACAGTCCAGCTTTCACTCATAAAGAGAAGACTTTTTACAAGTTTGGCAATGTTTTTGGAATGTTGAGCCGTAAAGGTTGATTAGTAAAGACAATAGGCATACCTTAAAGCTCATGTTGAGTGTTTAAGCTGGTTATGAAATAGACCTGTAAATAAAAGAAAGTGAATACTGGTGTCTGTATGTGACCTACAAGAGTAAAAGAGACTGTCATCAATGGACTAATTATTTCTTTATAGCATTTGTTTAAAGCCTGAAACCACTGCCAGAGAGGTCGGTGTCAGATGAAGTGTTTAGCTGCTAACATGCTTTTTTTTTTTCTTTCTTTTTTTTTACATTTTCCTGGAAAAATTGTTCAAGGAAAGTAGGATGAGAATTCTGTTGAAAAACACCACCCACACATGTACAGGGAAAAATCTGTCCACTTTGTATAACGGACACCAGAATCGACACAAACCAAAAGTTCCTGACAGGAGCTTTACATGTCATGTCTTATTGTGCACTATGAAACGAAAAGGACATTCCTTCCCCCTCACCCTTCGCCCCATGTCCTTCTTTTTCACTCCAGGGTCAAAGTTTTCACCTTATCTGGAAGCCATCAGCAGTACCAGTCCCACCTCTGTGACTCATTTAGTTGAAACTGTTACACATCGTTAAAAGCTCTCTCTCTCTCTCTCTCTGTCTCTGTCTCTGTCTCTGTTTCTCGCTCGTTCTCTAGGTCTGAGATTTAGGAAAAAGGAAAAAAAAATCACGCACACGCAGACATTTAGAGCAATACTTCACAAGCGAGGTAATCCGGGTTTCTGCCAAGACTTTCTTTGCCAGTTACGGCACATACTGTCGAGCAGGCAGACTACGACTCAGATGTTGTGAAGGCAAAGGAGGGGGAGGAGGAGGAGGAAGGGGGACTCCGCTGTGATCCAGTTTACTATTTTGGCTTGGGCTTTCTTCTCGCTGTGTGGTCATGGGGGGAGATCAGCGCAGCCAGTATGGCACTGAGGACACAGGCTGGCCACAGCCCGACACAGAAGCCACATGGCCGAGAGGGAGAGGAAAGAAAAAGAAAAATGAAGAGAGGTTGAGGTGTAAGAGCAAGGCAGGGCAAAGCTGTTCGGTGAGAAATGTTGGGTGAGCTTGGTCAGATTTTCTCTTTCAGAATCCTTTTTCAGATGTACACTTCTAAAAACTTCTAGGAAATTACTTCAAGACAGTCTGCCCCTGAAATCTGTGTGAGCAGTTTTTCCTGTTTGGCAAGACATGAGGTAAAAAAAAAGAAAAAAAAAAGACGCTACCAAATCAAAATGGCGGACAACGTTTGACACTTCAATGACAGTTTTTGCCTTTATATCTCAGCTATATCACAGCTACATGGACACATGCACGAAAGAGTTGAAAAGATCATGCTTACAATCAGAAAAGAGAATGAAGGAGCTTTATTACTAGCACACCGCTCACGGGATATAAATGTCATCATTCCCCAAGCCCGCTTGTAGAGACTTATACTGGCTTTTTTCTGCTGCATTGTCACATGAGCTCAAAATGATCATGCAGAAATTGTACTCGGGGGCTATCAGGTTAAGCTAAGGGTAAAGTCAGGATATAGAATTTGGCCTTTCGTCTGAACACATGCAGCTCACCCCGAAAAGTTTCAGGACATTTTCGGGAGTTTTGTACATTTGTGAAAACACCAATTCGCTCACATTTTCTTTCTTCCTTCTTCGGTCATCTCTTCTTTCCCTCTTCAGTTTCTAACACTCTCCCTTCGCTCTTGTCCTTCAACTTCAGCCTGACCAAACTTCAACTTAAACCACCATCCATCCCTCTGTCTCTCTTCTTTCCCTTCCCCCTCTCTCTCTCTCTGTCTCGCGCTCCTTCTCCTCAGACAGACACAGCTACCCTCCTGGACGTTTCCTTTCTGCCGGCCTGCCCCAACAAAGGTGCTCAGTCATGTGAAACCTAATCTCCAGCCCCCCAAAACCTCACCCTTGACCCCTTCAGTCTTCACACAGCCAGAGGGGGAGGGTAGCCGGGGCAGGAAAGGGAGGCTTTTGGGAAAAGGTCACATTCCCAAAGACACTTTTGTGTACGCACGTGTGTGTGTCTATGTGTGTGTGTGTGTGTGTGAGTGTGAGTGTGAGTGTGCATGCACCCGATCTATTATGTGGTTTGTGTTCCAGCATCGGCATGTGTGTTTGATTCTGTGTCTGCGTGTATACTCCTGTGTACTTAATTTCCTTTTAAGTGTTCTGTGTGTGCATGTATGTATGTCTTTTTACAGGAAATATGAGTGTGCACATGTAAAGGCACAATGTATGTGTGTGTTTGTGAGAAAGCACTTCAAGCCCCCCAGCCATGCTGCCCCTTAGACAAAACACAGACTTTGTTTTCCAGTTGAGCCAGACCTGTAAGTCTTGTCTGGGCAGAGCTCCTCTCCTTCCACCCTATACTAGCAATCCTCAGATCTTTGTGTGTGTGTGTGTGTGTGTGTGTGTGTGTTTGTGTGTGTGTGTGTGTGTGTGTGTGTGTGTGTGTGTGTGTGTGTGTGTCTGTGTCTGTGTGTCTGTGTGCATGAAGCACAGTGTGTATGTGTGAGGCGGTGGGTGTCAGCTGTCCTGGGTGATTAGTGCTTTTATATTGTTCCAAGGAGCCCGGACGAGGCCCCCTCTTCACTGCAGCATAGCACAGCTGCAGTCTGCCTCTCCATCTCTGTGCTTCAGCCTTCTTCTGCTCACTGACACTCGTAAGATGGGCTCGAGCCCAAGAGAAAAAAATGAGCCTCGAAACAGTGGCAAGAAGTAGAGTAAGTGGAATGGACAAAGAAAGAGAGCAAGACATATAACATGTGAAATGAAATGGAGAAAAGGAGGGCAAGGGGGAGATAGAGATGATCGCTATCTGACAGTTAGCACAACTTTAGACTGAGAGATGGAGAGGAAGGCAGAAGAACAGAGGGAGCAAACAGGGAGAAGTGGCATATAAGGTAGGATTGGAGAGTCGATTCAACGCTCTGACTCTCTCCTGGATAAGGATTTCCCCGGCTATGCCTGGGAGGCCTCCCTGCTTTAAACACACAGGCAAGTTAAGACAGAAAGAGAGGTGAAGGAGGAGGGGAGGAAGACAAACAAGGGAGGGGGAAATCTTTATCTTTTGAAGAGTGTTTGTGAACTACTTTTGTTTAGCTTCGTGAACTTGAACATTTTTGCCCTTTAACAAGGATTTAGTAAAATCACTATAGGCAGAAATTAGAGTATCGAAATATCACATTTACTTTCCTGAAGTTCTTGTTTTGCCAATGGCAAACAAGCTTGAAGAAGAAAAGTGTTCAAACTGAAATAGAGGCGCTATTCGCTGAAAGCTTCTCTTTCAGTCAGAGAGCTGTGACTGTTGCCTTTACGAGTTAAGGACATATGTCTACACAAGGAGGAAGAGGAGGGGGGTCAGGGATGGTAGGCAAGGGCCCAGACTCTGCTCTGGGAAAAGTATGTCTGCTATGCACGGGGTGTTTGGTGGCGGGATTTGTGGGCCAGAGCATTGTTGCTCTCTTGACATTGAACTTGAGAGATTGGAGACAAGGAAGGGCGGGGGGGGATAAGGAGGGGGAGGTGACCACCCTACTGAACATTATAAGTGTGTGTATGAGCATGGAACACACACAGTCTCGCAATTCCTGGCTCCCAACACCGATCCAACAACCCCCACTTCCTTGCGACTCTGCTTTATCTTAACTGTCAACACCTGGCCTAAGCAGGAACCTCTCTCTATCTGTGAACTTTAATCTGGCCCTGCTAGGCAAACAGCGCCGGGCTCGGACAAGGAGAGCGATTAGTCTGTCATGTTGCCCTCCAGTGCTTCAGCGGAGAGAGAAGGAAACAGGGAAGGGAGAGGTCGGAAGAAAAGGGAGACACTGGGATATAGAATGATATTCAAAACATAGATACAGCGTGAAGAAAGAAATGAGAGAAAACACATGAAGGAGAAAAAAAAAGACATGGAGCACAAAGATGGAACAAAGGTTGTGAGGGTGGTGGGTGTACGAAAAAAAAACAGAAATGGGGGCTGGGGGGAAATGGGATGGTTGGTGGAGATATAACACAGACGCTTCTCTGACAAGGCCACAGACCAGAGATATGGTGGTAAACCTCCACCCCTGTGACGGATGACTCAAGCTAAGCCAGGGCGGAAAACGTGCTAGGAAAAGAAATGACTTAACTTCAACGTAGTGAGGATACGTTTGTATTGGATCATCAGTTTCATTAGTATAACTCCGTATCATAAAAGTTATCTCAGGAAACATCTTCAAAAAGAGGTCTGGACTGTGCTCCTTGTTGTATGATATACAGAAACCCCAAAATAACCCACCATAAGCAACCACTCTGCAAATGTGTCCAGGAATAACTTCGAGCTGAACCAGATACACTGGTGAACAGTCATTCGCTGTAACCACTGGGGCCAAGCAAGCAGGATAAAGGGAGAAGCAGAGAGTCAAACGAGTCCAATAAAAAAACAAATTCAGATATGTATGTAATACTTTTTTATTTTTTTCAAGACAAAATGGCTGAGTGAAGAGAATAATGCAGACAACAGCTGAAAATAGAGTGGCATCTCCATAACTGAAAAATAACAATAGTCAAATCTGAAAGTCAAGCACAAACTCATGAATGTTGGTCAATGACCTTTGGTCATCAAACAGAGAAAATAAGCCATCACGATTCATCAGGAGGGAGAAAAATGGACTGATTTGTTAGCAGTGACTCTGTTCTGAACAGAGCGTGTGTGTGTGTGTGTGTGTGTGTGTGTGTGTGTGTGTGTGTGTGTGTGTGTGTGTGTGTGTGTGTGTGTGTGTGTATGTGTGTGTGTGTGTGTGTGTGTGTGTGTGTGAGTGTATAGTCATAATAAATAATGTTGACCAATGCCGGAGGTCAACTTCAAGTTCAGTTCAGAACAAATAGCTTGAGAGTAAATACAGAACACAGGATGAAATCAGGCTGAAAATTCAAATGTACCTCAAAACCATCAGCGTTGACAACATGTACCAAACTTTTTTTCTTTCTGTGATTTCCATTATATTTAGAATATGCCTTGCATATGAAATGTACCATATTTAAATTATAAAGCACCATGGTTCTTTTGGCAATGAAAAACAAATAAGAATTTGAAGTAACAAAAAAAATACGGAAAAACTGTAGCAAAAGGTATACTTTTCAGATTGATGTTGGATTGATTGCATATGACAAAAGGTCTCTTTCAAAAACAGCTGGAATGTTATCAGGTGGTACATGTTCAAGGACAGTAAAAAGTTGGCTACCAAGAAAAACCCAACAATAGCTTGAATTACTGCATATAAAATGGCAGGAGAGAAAAATATATAAAACAAACTAAAAAGATATGTACAACCACCAGTTATTACCTCATTGTGGCCACTCCAGCGGGACTGCCTGAAAAGGTCATCACATGACCTCTCACCCTTAGGACACCACAACATTTTTCTTTTTCAAAAAACATACTTATTTTCAAGCATACAAATTATTCACACTATATTATCCTGCCAAATTAAGAAAATATACGGTGGCAGCTTGTTGGGATTTTTTTTCACTACAGAAAAAAAGGGTACATTGAAACCTTTAAAGAGTACAGGCAAAACAGTTAAAAATACAGGCTCCAACATAAATACTATAAGTGCCTACACTAAGTGAACATTAATTTCAAATACCATTCTAAATACAGGAAAAAAGTAGACCATAAATGTGTTTTGAACATAGGAACTTACATGAGTGTGCATTTTCCTATGTGTTTTAAGTTCTCTCTATATATTTATATATCATAAATCTCTCCCAAATGCAAACTTTTTGTTCAACCTGAAGACTTGTGTATAGTAAAGGCAAAAAAGACGAGAGACATGTTCATTACAATTCATTACATAGTGATCAAGTCCCAGATGTGACCAAGAAGGACAGAGAAACAATAACAAACCATCAAAAATGAAAACACAATTTAAATAATGTTCTCCCCTAAAGATATTGAAGTGTTACTTTAGAAACTCAACACAATTTTCTTAACTTTTTAAATCAAATTTGTAGAATTCTTATATTTCTGTAGTGAGTAGTATATTCATGAGGCAGGATATTTCTATGGCGGTTCCTGCTCTGATACCCCAAAGAGCCAAACTGATGTTGAGCTCTCATGAGGAGACATGGCTGGCAACAGTTTCTAGTTGAACTCTTTTTTTTTTTTCCTTTTTTATTTTCTTTTTAATGCAAAGCATTGACACCACACTAATCTGTCAGCATAAGAGCAAGTTTTCCCTTGAGTGTCCAACTGTAAACTGGGAAAATTGAACAGTGCACGTATAGGTAGTCCCGGTTCTGAATCCGGTCCTCATTTTATACTCAACCGACTGTACCTCCGATTAGAGAGACAGATACAGAATCCAAGGCAGAGTGACAAGTGCTATATCGACAATGAGGGGGGGTGGAGATAAGAAATAAACTACCACAATGAATTCTAGGGTGAGTTAACTGAAAAGAAAACGTGGTGAAATGTAAATCCTAAAAGCTTGTGTGGAAGGGGTAATGTGTTGCAAAAATGACTCAATTATGAATCTTGACTTTGGATTCTGACCTCCATTTAAGATCGTCTCCAATGTCATTTCATCAAAAGGGATTCAGATTACTTAAGGGTTACTAAGATCTATGCAGTTAAGAGAATAAGCGCTATAAGGACATAAACATTTGAATTGTAGAGACGACTGGTTAACCCACACCCCACCCACTACCCTGAACCTCACCCGCCGACACCCACCCAAACCCCACCACCACCCGAAATCTGTCTGGCTTAGAACAATTTATAACCCACTCTGTGGTCATCAAATGGCTGCTGGCTACACTGCCCGCTTTCTGACACTGAAGAAAACATAATTCTGTGCTACTTACAAAGAAACCTGCAAACTTTTAATTTTCAAAGAAAATAAACACTCTGGAAAATTAAGAGCTTCACGTTGGTTAAAACAACTTGTCAGACTAACGCTCTCAGTAAGGTACATGTGTACCGGGAAACAAAAACACCTAAACCAAAAGTCTACACACCAAACTTCTACTCCTTTTTAGCATGTAACATGCCAGTAAACAGAATCATAATCTGGAGAATAACAATATACACGAGTCAGGCAGATAAATGATTTACCAGAGATACACATAGTCTTTTTTTCTGTTTATGTTTCAGCTGGTTCCTTATGCTCTGCTGAGTCACAAAATGACAGGGTTGTACAGGTGCTTGATGCAAGGACCTGCTTGTTCCACATGTGCACAAAAATGTCCTGTAATCTTGTGTAGCTGAAACTCCATGCTTATAGCAAAAAGGAGGATGAACTAATGCAGGTAAAATATCCAAGGCACTCTTGTTGTCATTTCACACCATATTGTTAATTTCATTGCTGTTTGTCAAAGGAATATCTAATGGCGCTAGAGCCTAGCATTTCATAGGCAGCCAATTTTCATAAACATATATATAATATCTCTCATCTCAATCTTGCATGGAAAATCTTTCACAAAGATCAGTTTGAAGTGTGACCCTGCTTGTCTTGATGTTTTGATAATATGACACTGTCCAATATGTTTGAACACAAAACTGTACATGATATGTAAAACAGTTTGAACTGTTTGCAGCATGGGATCTCATGACTAACTTTTTTCACGTCGAAGAAATCAAAATACCAATAGTGACACATGTACAACCAAACCCACCAGCAAAGGACAACTTTCTCTCTAAGTAGCCAAAACACACTGAGCATGCTGTCCAGTTACAAAAAATACAAAACGTGTAAATTATTGCACAATAGAAAGGCTCAAAAAGTTCTGCGTTTGATGCAAGTGTATTGCCCCAATGATGGATCATGCATTCAGCTTTTTCCAGTCAGGGATGATAACAGGGCTGTACCGCGTGCGTGTCTCTAACCCTGTTGTCCTTTCCCCTCACTTAGTGGCTAGTTAGTCAGGGTCACTTTTTTAGCCGGGGGAACTGAGATAGAGCTGCCAGTATGCCGCTCTTTGTCTACTCAGTCTTAATGTCAGCAGACAGAGGGCGGTCACTGTGCCACTTCTTCATGTGTTTCTCCAGAGTGCTGTATACACTGAAAGGCATGTGGCAGATTTCACATTTGTACACGTCCTTGCCCATCTGTCCGTGGGTTTTCATGTGGCGGGTGAGCTTTGAGCTCTGGGCACACGCGTAGCTGCACAGCTCACACTTGTAGGGCCGCTCCCCAGTGTGACTGCGTCTGTGCACTGTCAAGTTGCTGCAGTTCTTGAACACCTTGCCACAATACTCACAAGTGTCACTGCGCCGACCGTCCTTGGAGCTCGGCCTGCCATTCCCGCTGCCGCCGTGTGGAGTGCTGGCCCCACTTCCGGTGCCACTGCGTCCTGAGGCGGCCCGTTCTCCGTCCAGCTCGCCAGGCGGCGTGGAGTAGCGTAAGCTGCCGTTTTCTGAAGAGTGCTCAGATGAGGAGGCAAAGGGCGATTGTCTAGAGTCCCCACCTGTGAAGCTGATGAAAGGGTCCTTGAGTTGTCGTGAGGCAGCATAGCCAGCGAGCCACTGGGAGTACACGTTCTCCGTGTTGGGGATGGTGGGTGTGGGGGGGTCAAGGTCCTTCTCCACCTTGATGCGCTTTGATAGCGGACTGAGAGAGCCGGGGCTAACACGTCCACCCAGCAACTTTCTGGACAAACTGTCAGAAGATAAGGGTCCCGTGCCATTGACAGTGGTAACTGTTCCATCATCTGCTCGGTCAGACTCCAAGGCAGAGTCTTCATCACCCCGATCCCGGGACAAGCTTCGGCGGCGCGGGCGCAGGGCATCACTGTTCTGGTGGTGGTGGGCGCCTTCTAACCGCAGACTAAAATGATAGTCATTCCTCCCATTTCCTTCTTTCACTCCAGGCTTGCTCTCCATTTCTTCCTCCTCCCCCTCCTCCTCCTCTTCCTCTTCTTCTTCTTCCTCCTCCTCCTCTTCCTCCTCTTCCTCCTCTTCCTCTTCTTCCTCGTCCTCTTCTCCATTTTCAGTTATAAGTCCATTGTTTTCACTTTTAAACTTGGCGACCACTGACTTGAGGGCATCCGTGGCGCTGCCCATGAGATCGCTTGTGCCGGGTTCCGGGGAGCTTGCAGTCGAGAGGCCATCATCAGACTTAGCGTTTAGCGAGGATGACTTACTCTGACAGTGTGTCTTCATGTGTCGTTTTAATTTGCTGGCCTGGGTGCAGGCATGGTTGCAGAGGTGACACTTGAATGGCTTTTCCCCCGTGTGGCTACGCCGGTGAACTATTAGGTTGCTCTGGAACTTGAAGGTCTTCCCACAGAACTCACAAGACTTTGCCTTGAGAGGAGTTCCAGGTTGGGCCGCGTTGGATACAGGATTTGGGGTGGATCGTGCACCAGAGGGTGACTGAGAGCTGGACAGGGGAGGTGTAGCTGAGAATGGAGGCTTAGAACCTGGTTGAAATGGCTGCAGCAGCCGTTGCATAGGGCTGGGCCTGTTTGGAGAGAGAGGCGGGGAAGCCCCAGTTGCATTTCCAGCCAGCTCACGTAGACGCCTTGAGAAGTCCATGGGAGGGGCTTCTAGTGGCACCGAGTTAAGCCTCATAACCCTGTCAAAGGCGCTGGGATGGTGAGTTGCCAGGGCCAGGTCATCAGGGCTGAGGTGGTGGCGCGGTGGCGGGCTGAACAGCGGTGGGGTACGGGGGTAGCGGCCCTCACGAGGCGTGGATGCCGTATCCCGACCAGAGCCAGAGCCAGGCATCCTCAGGAGGCTGTAAGGACTGCCTTCAGCCAAGTGGACAGCATGGAGGGGAGGCTGGGAGGAGGCACAGTCACCCCCCATCCCAGGAGCCGCAGCCACGCGGGGGGTGAGGGGGCTGCCAGGTTCACTCTCCAGGTAGATGCGGAAACCATGGGTGTTCTGGGCATGCTGGAGAAGGAACCAGGCACTGGTGAAAGGCTGCTTACAGGTGGTGCAGGTGAAGCTGTTGGGCTCAACTTTATCTGGAAAAAGGACACACAGAGAGGCAAACGTCATTATAACCTGTGTAAATGTTTTAACAACTTTTTAAACCACTTATTAGAACCCCAGAATTAAACAATTATTGAATGAAAAAAAAAGACACCTCAGTTGTTTGACAGAGGTTTTGAATATATTTTAAAAGTATTCAATGTGATGAAAAAATAAATAAAAGAATGTGTCATGATAAGGTGAATACCCATTACTGATTGTAATACTTTGTGCTCACCATTGATTTGTTTTGTCTTGCATTTTTTTACATAGTCCAAATTTAACCAGCCGTTATCTCTGTCTGCAATGATTTTTAAAATATATTAAAATTATACATTGCAATTAGACCTGCTTGGTGAAATAAGCTGCACATTTTTTTTTTGATACTGTTGTGTAAGAATATGTGTAGATGTGTTACATTTCCAAATTCAAAAATGCGTTTTACAATACGTTTTGAACAAAATCAATTTAAATCAGTTCCCTTGGGATGACACTTGACAAAGGAATAAATAAAACAATAATGAGAGATTACTCAGGCAGCAAATACACAATTTACACAGCTGAGAAGGCATCGAAATATTTGCAACAATAATTGACTTTCAATAGCACTCGCACACTGACCAGAGATTTGCCTGACAATGCACGCCTAATCTCGTTAAACACATTCATCCTCCTTCCAATGCTGTGTTTACAGAATTAGATAGGCTACAGTGGGACATGTATCTGATGCTGCATATTAATGCTGAATACAAACAAGAGGTCACATGTTAATAAATTGTAGCAGCGTTTATCACAAAAAACACATTCGCAGCTAAAAGACGAAAAGGGGGAAAATGTGTCGCTGTGTTTGTGTGTGGGTGGGGAGGCTCCTATGAAAATGCATTTCATGCATTACTTTTCTATTTCTGATATTTCATGCTTTATGGATTTATTTAAATCCTCTCAGGTGAAAAGAAAAGGAGAAGAAGGGGAAAGCAGAAGTGAGAGATATGCAAAACAAGAAGCATCCGCCACTTGCAAATGTGCTCCCCCTTTCATCTTTTAGCTTTCTTATCCTTTCTTCACTGGAGGGTATTTTTTTTCTGAAGTCATTTGCAAACACTGAACCCATAACCATGGCCATACTGTGTTAAAGAGGGAGAACAAGGCAAAGGGAGGGAGGAAGTTAGTCCATATGTATGTGTGTGTGTGTGTGTGTGTGTGTGTGTGTGTGTGTGTGTTTGCATCAATAAGCGATCCCTAAAATGTCGGCTGGACAGTGTTGCATGTTTTAAGCCTGCTGTATCTGAAAGACAAAGGGTTGAAGAGGGCGCAGAAAGAGAAGATGGCTGCTGTGAGAAAAGAGTGATGTCGTGGATGAGCAATAGATGGAACTGACTGATGGTCTGTGGTTCTACTTACTGTGTCCACAGCCACGAGTCGCCCCCTCCGAACAATCTCACTTAAAGACCTGAACACGGCATAAAATGTGCACCCAATCAAACCTCCATGCAAACCTTTTTCTCTTGACTGAAAAGAGTTATGGGGGGGGGGAGGGGGGGGGGGGGTATACTGGTAAATTATGGATCATTACAATCTGCAAGAATTACAGTTAATTGCTGCCACCTGCGAGGGGCTTTGACCCACTATGGAATTTTTCCATCATAAAAAAGCCATTTGCCCATAGACGCTTTTTGCTCCCTCTCTCGCAAGCACAAATAAAATCTGCCCATTACATTGGCTTAAGCTGTATGTATGCTTCCTGATTATATGTGTGTTTTTATGGCTTTAAATAGAAAGCCCCAAATCACTCGTAAAACAGTTGCAATAACCTGGCCTCTTCTGTTCACTTTGCTTTGATTCACAGCCCATACACACTTCCTCATCTCCGTTCCAATGTGTGAGCAAAGACTGTACATGCATGAGGAGGATAATGGATTAATTTTGCTGTTATTGTAAGGGACAAGAGACGGAGGAGGAGGGTGGGGGGAGTTAGAATGTCACGTCCGTCAGAAGAAAGAAAGCATGAAAGGATCATGGAATTGAAGGTAGTAGGACGCAGAAGAAAATGAAGGGAGCAAAGTGGGGAGAGAAGTGTGGCATGTAGAGGACAAACCTACTGACAACCCACCACATTTCTGAAGGCTGCATGAGCCACTACACTGCACTGGTAGTCAGTTCATTTCCTTTTGTATCAAAAACAGCATGTCTTGTGCTATGCAATCACAAATCTATCTATTGAGAAACCATGTGCCGCAAACTCTGATAATAATTGTTATTCATATGCAGGCAGCGGTCACATTGATGGGCACCAACAAGCCAGACCAACACACACTCGCAACAACAACAGAGCAGATATCAAAAGCCCATTATTGTCCTTAATAGCTGCACTCAAAAAAAGAAGTCACGTCTTCAAAGGAATGGAAGGACGGTGAAGACATTCTGACAAGGCGTTTGACGGCCTTGAAGGTTTTTTGTTTTGTTCTGCTAGTAAGAAGAGCTGAGAACTGTGTAAGGGAGGACAGATGATCTTATAAACGAGTATGTCCTCTAATGGAATAAAGGAGAGCTCCCTCTCTGCGTCTGTTTCTCTCCTTCCATTAACTCTAAGTCTGTGGAGAGTTAGGGCTGCAGAGCAGGAGAGCTGCACAGCTAATGCTGGATCTCCAGGTCCCTTTGAAATAGGATCAGCAGAGAGGAGAAACCACACTGACAACCCCTTAGCTGCCATTTCATAGCACGGGCTGAAAGAGGGGACTTTGGGAGAGAGAAAGCGAAACAGTATAGGAGAAGTTAGAGAGGGCAGGGGGATCAGGGGCAGAAAAGAAGAAGAACGATAATCATGGAGAAAAAAAAGAAAAATATAAAGAACTAAAGAGGCTAAGCATAGAGGAAGAGAAGAGAAAGGGGGGCTAACAACTCCTTCAAAGCAGTTTCAGCACATTGCAACACTAAGCAGGAGGAGGCTATTATAGTGTCTTACGGACCCTGCTATCAGGCAGAGAATATGATCCCGGGATCATGCAGAAAGCACAAGGCCAAACTGATGCAAGGGCAGTGAGGAAATGATGGCGCCTTAAACAGCAGATATGGCGGCCTGCAGCTGCTGACACCACATTCACAGCACCGTCCCAGACATCAGGGCTGACCAGACAAAGCAAAACACACACGCAGTCTACGAGGCCGAGGCATCATGTACTCTTTGCTCATGCAGATTGCTCTATTGTTTTGTGACCCAACCCCCCCCCCCCCCCCAAAAGCCAGTCTCACACGCACTCAGTGTCTCTCAATCACCGCACACACTCACACGGACGCCATATTGCCCTCTTCAACCCTTCGGGCTACCGCATAACCCAAAACACAGCGACAAACACAAACAAACAAAACAACAGATGCCAAGACGATCATGACCTTGACCCGTTGTTGGCAGGTTCATTCACCATATTCACACATCTGCCATTTTTCCTCTGACATCACGGTCAGGGAATGGAATTAAATGCTGTAGTAGTATTACTGTGTCCAAGGCTGTGAGTTTTATAAATCTGACAAATCTTACCATATTAAAAGGTAGACAACATATTTGATAATCCATTGTCATCCACTAAACAACACAGGAGTATTCAACTGCTGTCTAGCTAACATTTGGAACAACTTCTTCCCATCATACTGTGTAAACTCTATAAATTGGCCATGTTAGCCTTCAACCACTTCTTTGGTAACATCAGCTAGAAAGTGACTGAATGTTTAAAGTTGCTTTCATCCATTGGTAGCTAATGGGTTGTGTGTTACAGAGAAAAGTAGCTGCTGTGTGAAAGGCGAATGAGGGAAAACATAAAAAAAGGACATCGACTATCTTCCTCTCTGTATCTCCCCATTAAACCCAACTAACTTTCTCAAACTTTCTAGACCTCAATCCAAGAGTTGGCAGACTTGGCTTGGCCTTCATGTTTTTGTTTTGTCCTTGACCGAGCCTCGTCGTGGGCTCAGGCCGTCGCTGTGTGACCATGCAGCTCTCTCTGATATTGGTCATTTAGCTAATGGAGGAACAAGCTAACAGGATTAGCACACAGAGCCTCCAAAAGGAGACGGAGGAAGGCATCGAGAGGGGAGACACAGAGGGACACAACATGTCACCCCCATTTTCCAAAGTTATCAGTCGCCTGGGCTCAGGAGCACTCACACACCTGAAAAGTGATTATGCTAATAGCAGGTCTTTGCCAATATTCATAAGTGTTTATAGGTGTTGGAGTGAGTGCTTTGGGAAGACAGAGGCTTGTCAATACAGTGCCTCTTAAGAGTGCCTCAGCCGTAACTGGCGTTAATGTGATTACTACTCTGTTTATGTCATTAGGGTATTCACAGTCAGGGATTGGACAGAGGTGAAGGGTGAATCAGGAGAGGACGGGTGGAGGAAGGCTCTAAGGCACACATTAGAGCTCTTCTTCTGCATTTTCTAAATGCACTGTGTTGTGCATGACTTTCACTTGACTTTAAGGGCCGAGTTGGAAAATAAATACAAGAAAATAGCTAGTATCATTGGCAAGAGGCTTTTTAGGTTTCTTTCACTTTAAACCTAAAAAGTATTACCAAAAACTCTGAAAATGTACCAAAATATTCAGTATGAGCTGCGAGTGTGAAAGCAAACATACAATTTTTCGCTCTGACTTTACCCGGAATTTTTCCTGCCAGCCCCCTTTTAGAAATTTCCACATGATGTCAGGTCCAGGAAACTTCACAGTTAGCAAGCGAGCAGGTGTAATGATGTTTATCCGAGCGACCGGTCTGATCGTGTATGTAGTGAAGCTGCTTCATACTATTTCCTGCTTGCTAATATGTTCTTTACCGCTCATTCATTGATGTATCCAGTTACACATAGCATTGAAAAACTTTCCTCATTCTGTGTATCCCCACGTCCCCCCTTCTGACAGGGAAAAATTCAAACTGTGAGGTAGATACGTATGTGTTCAGGAAACTCAGGAAGATTACAGGAGTAGGCTGACCTGAAATGTTCTTGACATTTTCAGGAGTGCATGTGTGAAAAAGTTTCAACAACTGTTTTATCAGTCTTTACGCTCATTTCTAGAAGTTCAAAAAATATATACCTGATAGAGCAGCTGCCTGCATGGTCTTGACCTTCCTCCTCTATCCCTCTGTTTGTCTGTGTTTTTTTTGTGACAGCCACAACTGGGCTCATACACTCACTTCTTTGTCCCGGGCCAGACTGGTTGTGGTGCGCTGAGCCACTGGCCACACACAAAAGGCTTGTTTGACCAACACTTGTTCCTGAGACAAAGCCGGATGCAGGAAATACGGTTTACTGAACAGAATGCCAGCCAGAGAAAAGAACAGGCCTAAATCCCGGCCCTTTTTTTTTTTTTTACAAGTCTGATGTGGGCCTGCAATGCTGGCTGGTGTCAGAGTCACACATTACACAAGTGGGAGAAAGTTGACCACTAAGGCACACATTACACACAGTGAGAAATAAAAGTAAGAGGTAGAAAAAGGAGAGAAGGAGAGCTAAGAGAGCAAAAGACAGGGGCAGAGAGAAGTAGACTGGGACAATAAGGCTGAGCTGGCATGAACAAGCAAAGAGGGGAGGCAGATCTTCAGATAGAGATGCATGGTGGTCTTTTAGGGGTCTGTGCCCAGTATAAAGTAATCTGCTGGCTGTGGCTTTGTCTCCAGTCAGACTTTCACACTTCTTAGCTTTCCTCTCCCCGTCTCCTGCTCCTGAAAGTTGATAAGAGCAACAGTGGAACTGAAGCGTCTGAGCAACTGAGACACCATTATGGACAGATGGCACCCACACAGGGCCCAGTGAATGCTTGCACCAAACACAATAGACAAATGTGTGTTGGTGTGTGTGGGGAAGTCTGTGTTTTTTTATATGCATGTGCTTCTGCAGGCATGGGTGTTTCTTATTTGTCATGTGTGCTTATTGTAAGCGAGTTACACCATGAGTGTGTCCATGTCTGAATGCATTCAAGCGTGTGTGTGTTATGTGTGTGTGTGTGTGTGTGTGTGTGTGTGTGTTTGTGTGTGTGTGGACAATAGACTGTAATAAGCTTGCTACAATCATTTCAAAATTAGCATCGCTCTACACTGTCTGCTTCCCTGTGTAACCTTACTCCCTTTGATCTTTTCTCGGTTGAACTGTGATTGAACTGACCGTCCACCCACCCGTCCATCAGTCCGTCCGTCTCTCTATCCCTCCATCTTTCCATCTATTCACCCACCCCATCTAAGCCCAGCTGGACAGCTTCGTGCTTGGGTGCGGCTTGGTCCAGCAGACCTTATAATAGCCCGGGCCAGCCGTGTGTCTGATGCAGATCATTATTTGCTCTCTGCTTACCAGCGGCGGTGGGAGGCCGCATGCTGTTGTTTCTCATCCCAGCTCTAATGGTACAGTGAAAAGACCTCTGGGCTTCTAAGCTTAACAAGTCTAATTAAATGGACCATAGCTTATGTAAGCATCCGCAGAGATTATTTATTGAGTTGAGATCTGCTTCACAGGATCAAACCGCCGTCAACAAAAGCCGACGCTCGGTGTTGTAGGTTCTAAAAAAGGAGCGGAATCAAAGATGCCAAGTGTCAGTTTAAGCACACATATCCAGGTACATAAGAAGACTTAATCAAGCGGGAGTATTTTTGGACTCGGGCAATATCCCAGATGGGTGAGGAGTCTCTGAGCACTTCAGAGGGGAAATGTGAAAAGAGTTCTGTCAAAGAAAAGATACGTCTCAATAATCTGCAGCTTAAGGGAAGGAGAAGAGAGGAAAATAGGTTGAAGAAGAATATAACAGGGTAAAACAGAATTCACTAAAACACAAAAGCACAGACATTCTTGCTCTCTTTACTTTTTAAAGACAGGCCGCATCATTCAGATGAGATTGCCTGCTGTCTCTCTCTGAACAAGAATCATCCCTGTTTGAAGTGCATGGACAAGAAAGCCACCGCAAGACATGAGGCCAGCAGCCCGAGCTTCACTATCTCTGCATAGCTCAGCCTGTGACAGGCGGGCGTCCCTGCAGAAAGGATGGAGGGGGACCAGGGAGGTCGACTAGCTGCACATTTCTGCATAAATCTCCAGATAGATAGCATCAGGAGAAGAGAAACAGGGGAGGGAGGCAGGCAAGCAGCAGAGGATGATAAGGCCCCCGGGGCAGGGCATTCGACACTGTCAAAACTGTTTCGTCTCTGGCTATTGGACGAGTGGAGCGCGTTATGAGCCTGCATACCATTTGCCAGGACGCGATACAGCTTCACCGGAGCATACAGGGCCCTGTATCTGACCTCCCAGCTTTCTCCCTCTTCAGTCTTCACAGACATGCAGGGAGCTGGACAGGAAATTACAACCACAGCATAAAGAAGGACTAACAAGATTTCCAGCGAAAATGTTATAATCAAATCTATATCCTATGTTGAAAAGCTTTACAGTAGAATGTAAACTGATGTTAAGGTATTACAAAAAACTAAACTATCCTTCTTGTGAAAACAAACTGCAATAGTCATTTAGACCGTGCGTTTTAAATAAAAGCCAATAAAGGCAACAGGAAAGTTTTATATTTCACAAAGCAATGTAGTAGTCAAGTTCTCTAACTTCGAGTCAGAGTCAGCAAATGAAGGATTCGGGCAGAATCCAAGTCGAGTCCCCATTGCCTGAGTTCAAGTTCTAATTCTCTAATTGTGTTTGTTTGCATTTGCTGAATTTTTTTTGAAAGCATTATGCACAATTCGTGTTGCTTCTTTATGAACAAGACGGTCTTATACAAAAAAATATAGGAAAAACATTAAAACAGTATTTTTCAATGAATAAGTCTGAGTCCTCCTTTCCATTTTCTGAGTCCCATGCAGTAATTGCTTGAGCTCCAGTCCAAGTCTGAGTATAACTATTACAAAACCACATAGTGATGACTCAAAACAGACTCCGGGACTGTCTGTGTAACATACATACAAATACTGATTATATCAATGATGTTTAAGTTTCATAAACAATGATATATCTTTGCTTTGGTTTTGTTTTTTATGATCTGTATCAAAGACCAACACAAAACTAGAACTGTTTTTTGTTGTTAAGTGTGAACTTGTGTTTTTTTATTCCTAATTTATCAAGTGAAGAGTATATAGGCTGGAGGTCATAAAAAAATACATGCACTGGTAGGAAGCAAGGATACCAGCCATAAATTAGTCATGCATTAATACTACAGTGCCACACACACACACACACACACACACACACACACACACACACACACACATACACACACTGGCACACAAACACACACACGCACACACACACACACACACACACGCACACAAACACACACAGAGACACACACGTGTCAAAAGTAGCGTAAGATAAGAGTAGAGGAAAACTACATTTTAGAAGTAAGATGGCACTTGGTGTGCAAACTATATTGAATGAATGACTGCGTTGAAAGAGAGAGGAGGACAAAGATTGAGATATATTGAAGAAAAGGGCGAGAAAGAGAGCGAGAAAGAGAGAGAGAAAGGGAGGAAGTGAAGAAAGGTTCAAGTGGGGAAGTTCACCTGATGTACACACACAAACCTGCAGTCAGGGAATCTCTCAGCCAATGGCAGTCAGGCAGGACAGACACACAAACTGTCTCACCCACACACACACACACACACACACACACACACACACACACACATACACACACTCACACACACACACACATACACACACTCACACACACACACACACACACACACACACACACACACACTGAGTCTGCCGGTAGCAAACACTCCAGCCTGTCTTGAGGATAGGGTCATTCCCTGTTCCTCATGCTTTCGGTCCCTCATGCAGCCTGCATACTCCTTTGTTCCTCCTCCTTCCATCACGCTATTTCTTTAACACGCTCTGATGAAAGCACTGAGAGGTTAAAGTAGGTCTTTCTTTTAAAATAGCACACACCTCTTGGATTCTCTACTCTTGGCCTGTAACACACTCACAAATACTTTCTTTAAATCTTTTTTTTCTGCACCACAAAGGGGCATTAACTTTGTCTCAAAAACGGCCATGCGTACACCTCCAATCTTCAGTGTTTAGACTCGAGCAGCTCTCCAGAAGTTCATCCATGTGTCCAGAGTCTTAGATTCATTTCAAACCCTTGCCTAAGAAGTCCTGTCACTGTAAATATTACTTTTAGTGTGACACAAAAACAGGCAAAAGACACACTAAAGGGGGCAAAACAGAAAAATGTGTTATCTTGATCTCTGTATTGTGGCACCAAAGGCGACTTTGGGTTTCCAGATACACTTTGTTCATCTATAAAAGACCACCTTCCCTTGCCTTGGTGTTCAACTGGAATAAGGGCACTGCTTGGAAAAATAAAGTTACCGCTATAAGGTCAACCTCAAGTTGTTTGTTCTTGAAGATGCTCGCTGAAGCCCCCAGGAGCTCTTAAGCATGGGCCATCCTTTAGACACCAGTGAACAAGGGCTGTTTGAAACATGCAGTTATTTTTCACCCTGTCCTATCACCTCAGGGTGAAAGGACCAGGGCATGTGAGCTCGGGCCAACCATAGCAGCTCGTTATGCATAGGAGCCTCGAGGCATTGTGGTAGGACATGGCACTTTAAAACAAGAGGGCCAGTGTGTTGGAGTGTCCCGTGGCCCGGAGCTGTGGAGGCAGAGGGTTTAACATGCGTCCCATCTGCTGTGTGTGACTCTGCACACGGTGGTCGAGTGGTTAAGGAAGCATCAATAACCAGACTCTTTAGATCGAGGGGTATCTCAGGGTCAGACTAAGTCTGCAAATTAATTTTCCTTGGAAACATAGAAGCTGGAAGTCAAGAAAGATATGCTTGAACAAGTGCTGACCTCAGAACTGAAGTCTGGACGTAAAAATAGATTCTATCACAAGTTTCATTAAGTTGTCAATTCATAATTCCCCCAAATTGTCAAACTGAATGCAATGTCCTAACTAGTAAGGTCTAAGACATTGAGTTCCCTGATCGTGTAATAAGGACACGGCCACTCACAATGAGACCTCAGTGCCCCATCCCACCACCATCCATGCAGTCTACCCTCCATTCCCCACTCCATTATTAATTCATTGAGGAGAAAACAGTGCTGGGCCACTTCCCCACTCAGACGCTTTCCAAATCCAAATGATTAAAATTGCAAAATGGCCTCCTGTTCATCCCTAATTCAACCCCTTTAGGACATTGTGACAGAAGCAGGAAGAGACATGGCACAGTGAGGAAGTGGTCAGATATCTAAAGTGACCTACAAATGTTTCCTTAAGTGCTCCTCCGCTTAATACAACGACTTGACAATAAATCTGTCCGGACTGCCCTAGAGGCCTGACCCAAACCATGAACACACCTTTATGTCATGTTGATTCGGACAAATGCTCCAAATCAAATGAGTCAAGGTTGTATTGACATTACAGGGCATGATATTCTTTGCAGACGACACACGGCTGAACTGTGCATGCCAAAGAAAAGGCTGTAGGGTTAGAGCAAGGTGAAGGCAGCCAGTTAATACCTACATGTAACGTTTAACATCGATAACAGTCCGAAAGATGGATGTGCCATAGGCTTGGCAATAGCTGTCCAAGCTCTCTACACAATACTTCATCTCCGAGGCTTGCCGTACCAGATTCCCTACTACTAATTGAAGACATATGGTCTGATGAGCCACTAAAGCAATGTGAGAGAGGCGGGGAACATGGTGGACAATAAGACCAAGTGAAAGTTAGCGCAGAGTCGTACTTCTCTGTCTTCCAAAATGGGCAAAAAGGTGCATCTATATTAGTGATACCTTAACCTCTGTGGTACTGTAAGCCTTTATAAGAATACTATGGAATCATGTTCAACACAGCTGTCTTCTGGTTACATCCTGTGCCTACACACACACACACACACACACACACTGTCATTGGCCTGTTAAAAATACAGCATGTGGACCCTTCCGCTTATTCTCCCTAGAGGTGTGTCTGCAACTTGCATAGGTCTTAGCAGTAGCGAGCGTGATATTAATTAAGTTAGCCAACCTGTAGGTTCCTTTGTGCCCAGCTGTAGAGCATAAATCAGGCTTTTAACGAGGCTAGCGCCCTAAGATCTCAAACCGTGCTGGAATGCTACCTGCACAGCCATGCCAAAAATCTGTCTGGGTCTAGGGCTCCTATAGATCACTGTGTTTATAAGGGGGGCTATAGTGACCTACCCTGGGGAGGGAAGGAGGGAGGGCGGAGCAGAGGAGCAGAAAAGGAGGGTGGCAAATGGAGGGGGGCAAGAGCTATTTCTATTGGGTCATCAGGTTTAAGTAAACATGTGGGATGTTGGTGTGTAAGTGTGCATGTGTTGCACTACAAACGAAAATCTCTTGTTTTCTTTCATGAGGAAGTGAGGGGTGAGGGGTAAGAAAAATGACAAGACAGACAAAAGTAATAAGAGACAGAAAGATAAAGACTTAGTAACAGGTTCAAACTTCTTCTGTGAATTTGTAACAGTCGACGTATAATCAGGAATATAGTCACAATAAATTCCTCCCTTTAAGGTAAAGTAAAACACGTCTTTGAGAAAGAGTATAATGAGCCTTTAGACCTGAGAACGGGTTGACGAATGAGGCTGTATGTAAAGACAGCCTGTGTGCTTTGGTGACAGGAGGATTTATTCTCAGACAGCTGCAGGACAGGACACATGCATGTACAGACTGACTGACTGACTTGTTGAGCGGCACACTTGAGTCCACCTTAAAGCCATCGTTTCTGCACACGGTCCATGAACTCAGACATTCCTCAACAGGCAGTGGCAAGACACTTAAACATAAGAGATTAAAGGACATAATGCAAACATAATGCACATTTACACTCACCACAATGTATACACATAAAGCATCAGAACCGTGCAACATTATGTAAAACTGCACTGTGGTCAATTCTCCTAACTGTTATTTCCAATGCAATGCCTACCCTCCTGGAAAGCTCAACACTTAACCAAGCATATATAAATAAGCCAGTGTGGAAGTGCGGAAATCTAGATTAATGACTGATCAGGGGATGTAAGAGCTGGTTTCTCGTGCAGCACCACCTGAGATTTATAGGCCAGATGTTTGTGCCATTGCTTCTCTAACAGACTATAAAACTTCATTTACGGAGGCCGATTGTGGAGTCTCAAAGCGTCGCCAACACGCCAAATTTTTCGCTGCGCTGAAGCAAATGTCAACTAGAAATGATTAAGAAACGTAATTAACAAACAGCTTTTATTATGGATGGATATAGTAATGCACCCCTGCTGGTTTTCTTGTTCTCTCACTCCTTCCTCTCTTTTTCTTTTTCTTTCTCTCTCTCTCTCTCTCATGTCACTTCTACAATGACAGCCCTGACAGGAATGTAACTCCACTCCCTGCCAACATGAAGTCAGGTTCTCAAGATCCACCCTGTCATTTTGAGAGGGGGCTGACAACCCCTGACTGACACAGAGGTCGCGGGGGCATCGACCCCAGCGGACTGCTGGTGTTGCATTCCGAGAATTGAACTTTGTAGGTTTGCACAAGGTCAAACTGTAAAGATCCTATGTGCTCATTCCATACATGTCGAGCTTATACGGTTCAGACGTACAGACAGTACAAAGAGAAAGCTTTGGAGAGAGCCAGACCAGTCTCTCTTGTACCTTTGACACAGCTCTATGGATATATAAAGACATAAAAAGACATGTTTGCTCTTAAAACACATTGCCTTTATTGCTCTCGTCCGGTTTCATCACCTTTGCCGTGTACAGAGGGGAAGCTGATGAAAAGAGGAATTAAGGGCAGTGAAAGAACAAGGATATTATCTGAAAAGGAAGGGGTGTAGTTGAAGGGTGTCAAGAATGGCATAAAAAGCTGTGGAGAGCAGAAGAAGGGAAAAACAAAAGAGTGGTGGACAGCTTTACACTGCAGCTCCCCATTCTAGATTACATTAGTGGCAGCTGCTTCCTTTGTGTGGTTTTATGGCCTGGCCCCAAGAAAAAGCTGCTAAAATTTCATTTAATCTGCTGCAGAAACTCAAGAGTCTGTCAGCCACTCAAACAAGAGCGCCTAAAAGCACCATACTCTCAGATATCTCAGGCAAAATAACACTAATAATATCTCTCTCTGTGGCCGTACGGGCAGACATTTTGTGTAACCAAAGAGGGCTCGCCTGTACTGCCCGGTGCATGGGAAACTGGCCCGCTCTTCAAGTCCAGGGGCAGGCCCTTAATGGCGGGCGAGAGAGCCAGACAGCGTTGCCCCTTTTACCCTCCTTCTCTTCCTCCTCTTTATCTCCACCTCCTGTTCATCCTTCCAAGTCATTAGCTTATGCTAATCGCTAAAACTACCAAGAGTGACCCCCAATTTCATTTAGTATGCCACTATGCTTAACAGCAGATGACAACGCAGCTGCTATGGCTGATTTATTAAGGTAAGTAATTGTAAAGACTGACCCTATATTCTTTGCTAATTTGCATCAGGAGCCCACACTCTCATGCTGATGAAACACAATCCTATTCTCATACGATTTCATCAAGTCCAAACCCTTCCACACAAATCAACACTTTCTCTCACATATGTGTCACATTTCTTATGGTATATAACACTCTGACAAAATCATTTTCAAATGTGCTTTGTAAAAACAATGGATGTCAAAAATTGTAATACTCTTAATGATCGATAATATCGAAAAGCACATATAGCACCACACATATTCAGTCATATTTTTGAACAGAAAATATCTTTAAATTGAACAAAAAAATTAATTTGCAAAGTTGCTAAACATTGCCAGTGTTATTGTGCAATTTTGCAATTGAAAAAATAATTAGCAAAATGCTGGGTGCTGTTACTTGTTGCTGTGATAAATAAACAGTATCAGTATCATATCTAAGTTTAAAATCCTGCCATCATGACCCTAAAAACAATATTCATATCCTTCAGACTCTGCACAAAGGTTGGGCAAATAACTCCACAAAAATCGGAATCTATATGAAAGTCTACAAGGACCTAAGTCAAAATTTAAAAAGGCACTACAAAGTGAGAGAGTTGTCATTCAATTATTATCCTTTAGAAACAACCGCTTTATCTCAACTGCCTACTCAATATCCTGCTCCAAAGACTCTGATACACAAAGATAAACAGAAGTAGCCCCACAACATTTTGCTGGACGAGTTAGCCTGACACAGACATGGAGCTTTGACAGCAGCAGTAACTGACACAAAGCAGCTGTACAGGCAGCAGCTTCCTTCTGAGGCTTTTAGTTGACAAAGCAACATGTCCACATACGTCCACATACATTTCATTCTGATAAACTGAGGGGAAGAAGAAGGGGTGGGGGTCAGGAGAGAGAGCGGTTGTTTTTCCTGTTTGATTTCTCCACTGTAGCTTCAGGCAAGAAGAAGAGGAACAGACAAGGAAGAGATGCAAGGGGCCCCTTTCCTTTTGACCTCTCAGATAATAAGATGGCAGGAGTGAGGAAGACCTGGGGGATGGGGGGAGGACGAGAGAGCAGGGATAGAGATACATGGAGGCTTCTGTCTAAACAGGTTCTCTGCTCCATCAGGGGTAGAACATGGATAACAAAAGTACGCTAGAGACTCTCCATCCCACAGGAGCAGGTTAAACTGGCATGCTGCTCATCCTCTCAGGTTCGGCTTAAGCTAAAGAGATGGACATCATGTGACTGAGAATAATGACTATGACGTATGGCGACCACTTACATTCACAAGAGCAGAAGGAGTTTTGCTAGTCTTGCACGACAGGCAGGTTTTTCTGTTGCATTTTTGCTCCTTGTTGAGCAAGCTGAATTCTGGGCAAAGCAAAACCTTTTTGAAAACTACATATTATCATGCTACACCTCTTGAAATACTAAAATCACGAGAAACTATGGGGGGGGGGGTCTCAGGAGTCAGGACCAGGTAGAAAGAACACTGCAGTTTTTAATGTATACAAGATATGGTAGGCGAAGGCAAGTCAAAGAATGACACACATTGGATGTATCCCCAGTATTGAGACAAAAAAAAGGTTGTCAGGTTGGTCAAAAAGAGGAACAAAGTGTTTGTAATATGCTGTTCCATTTCATGTCATTGCTTATTGACTAAGTTCTGACAAGTTGCTGGCTGTAGCTAAATATTTTTGCAAAGAAATTAGCAATATATTTAAGTTCCTTTCTAAATCTGTGAAAGAAAGCAGCTTTGTCGGGTATATCACTTTTGGGAGGACGTTAAACTTGAGTTTTTCAGAAGATACTGAGATCTATTTTATAAACATAGCAGCTTCGTAGAAAACGACGGGAGCAGAGATATTCAAAAGAAGCGCGACACACAGCGCACAAATGAGTGCTAATGAAGACATAGCAAGCTGGAGTGGGAGGGGGAGGCGGAAGAGATGGGCGAGGGCAAATTAACCTTTTTAATTGGAGAGTGGTAGTCCTCTTTGGACCCTGCAGTTGGATCCAGAGTGCTGACAGATGATGAGAGGGAAATGGCAGGCCTATTACAGGCAATCTGGCCCTGCGACTTGGCAGACTACCTCAGTACCAGAGCCTGGGGAGAACAGGGCATGTCCAGCATGGAAAGCATTCGCTGCCAGAACGCTCGCTGGCAGAAAAGGGTTCGCCTCAATAAAGGTATAAATAGTGAGTGGTTATCTTGGCCCTTTGAACTACGGGGTAAAGGGTTGTCATAAGGGAGTCTGGTTTCTTGTCTGATAACAGAATACTACCTGGTCAAGAAAAAGGAGAAGGGCTTTGCTATAATGAAAGAGAGAGTGAGAGAGAGAGAGAGAGAGAGAGAGAACCAGTCAGATAGGTAGCAGAGAGGAGAACAGCCAGGGGGGAAGTAGGTGTGGGGCTGAAAAAAGACACCAAAACATTCTCTTACAATTAGCATTCACATCACTTTGTACCAATACCAACATGCACACACATTTTCGGACCCAACATATCTGCCCGGTGTTCACCAAGGAGCCAGATGCACGAGAAAGACATCAGAGAGGATAACTTCCTGTCTGTCTGTGTGTCTGGATGCGAGAGCCTTGTTTATGTCTGGGGATACAAGGAAAACAAACATCAAGGTCAGAGAGGCTGGAGTCTGTCCAAGCGATAGATAGCCCCTTCTTAACAGGACTGCGGGCCTGTTTTAATACACGGCTCTGGGGAGATACCAGGATTTAGACAGAGCCTTTAGGCAGGATTTTAGATTGAATATCTGGGCTCTTTAACACTGAGCTATTTCCTAAACAGAAATGTTTACACCTCACAAGACATTTGTGAGTAACCGTAACAAATTATGTAACTGCAAAGAACAAAACAAAACAAAATCCTGTTTCCTACCAGGTCATACGCGCATCTTTTTTTCAGTGATTTCCAAATTGTCCGTCTTATCTGAAATGCGACTTTCTGTGTATCAGTCAGACTCATTTCATGCCACACTCTCAACAACAAACAACCTTATTCTTCTTCATTGTTTAACTGTCCAGTAGACAGTTGATGTAAACATAATCCTGACGCCTGGTCTTTAATGCTGACCCCATTAGCCAGACATCCATGGGCATCTCTAGGTCATCACGACTCAGACAAAGAAGCACCAGTCCTTACCTCTGTTCTTCCTCCCTTCCCCCTTGTCGGCCTGTCTGTCAGCCAATCTCTCAATCCATCACTTCCCACTTTCTCCCTCTCTCTCTTTATTCATGTGTCTTGCATTATATATTCTAATGCATTTTGAACAGGGCAAAGACGACACTGCACATCACATTTAGTCACGTTAGCAGAGAAATCCATAAAGGATACTACGTGGAGATGTTTAACCTCTGAAAAGTTTTTTGTGACCAAGTGGATGCATACAGTACACACACCCACACTTTGGGTCCCACCATCATCACCGTCCCATCAGCATCCTTTGCCTGCATCACACACACTTTCATATATCTCCTTCACTCTCTCCGTCTTTGTATCTGTCTCTATCCATAACACACACACACACACACACACACACACACACACACACACACACACACACACACACACACACACACACACACACACACACACACACCAGACACATGGCCGAAGAGAGCAGACTACCATCTGGGAGCAGTGGCCGGCTTTGTCTAGGGGGGTGAAAGCGACAACACCACCCCCCCTTTTTAACACACACTCACACACACACATAAAGCATACACACAACCCTCGCAACGGCCCCCATCGCCCTCCCCGTCCAACTGCTCTAAGTGTGAGAGCCCTTCTCATACAATCTGCACATATACATATGCAAATTTGCAGGGGGGCATTATAAAAACAGCCATCATCACACGCACACACACACACTGAAGCAAGATATTTAGTTGGCTTAGGCTCCAAAGTAGCCACGCAGGAGTTTTGGAAAAAGAAAAACGTGTTTCTCAGAAATAGAGCAAGTGCTGGAAGGCTGGAAGAAAAGATCACATAAAAAGGGAAGATGAAAAGAAGAACCTTCTTTATAAATAACAAATTAATGTGAGCATGTGTGAAATACATGCAAATGGGATTGCATGCATTTACATGGAGACACATAAACACATGCACCCACAGACACGCAAACATACATTATCCATGTTTGCCCTGCAGCATATACGTGATGAATTCATACATATAAACTCAACTCCGTCAATTGGCACAAGATGTATCACGACTGTCTTTAGATTTAAAATCACATGTGGGCGTGAGGCCTTCAAAGACAATAACCGTGATGCACCAGGAACTGGCTAATTATGGTGCATTTGGACATCCAGCTAATCTAGGTGTGGGCAGGGCTTGGTATAGCCTGAAAGACTTTGTCAAACCTAAGTTTACAGAATATAACACTGAACACATTTTGAGACACTGAATTCCTTTAATCCTAAACAATTTTATTTTTCCACACTAGATTTATTACACAAGCCTGGAAATCTGAGGCATTCAGTGGCAACATTTGTTATTTGACACCTTCCAATAGCCTGTCCTAGTTCCAGTCTATACAGGAGGAGAGATGTACACATTTATCATGTGTTGTCATTTCTATATGTGTCCAACTTCAAAGAATCAAAGGAAATTAATAAAATGAAGATATCTGATACTTGAGTGGCTGCATTTGAACTTTTGGTCTCTTCTCAAGAGTCCATATGTCAAAATCAAATCCAACAAGGAAAAAGAGGGGGGGGGGGGGGGGGGGGGGGGGTTGCAGAAAAAAGATAAAGCTAGAGAGAAAGACACCTGCATGACTTGCTGGAAAGCTGACACCACATCCTACCTACACCCTTTCAGAGTTTCAAACACAAGGTTTCACTCGAGTTTTACACTTTTCAACACACCGCTTTCCCCACCCGAGCTTTTGCTTTTGATCACAATCATGCTTTTTCTCTTTTAATCTGATATTGTCGACGACTGCAAACATTAAAACCCAGCAAACAAACATGTGTTTTAAGTTGACAGAAAATGACGGCTGTAGCTTTAACACTGACTCCAAGAAGTTCTGCAGTCCTGCAGTGAGAAAACTCTCAGTTCCTCGAATTCCTTAGATGTTCAGGATGTGACGGAGCTTTCTGATCTGCTGTCTCGAGGCAGGTTTGTGTGTGTTCGCTGAAAGCATTTGAAGTGGCACATTGAACAGCCTGCTCTCAAAACTCAAGGGACACATCCGAGTCGTAATTAGGAGAGGGGCCGCGTCCATATTTTATGGAAAACAGAGACACAAACACGCTCACGGACAAGATTTCCATTACGGGCACATGTGTACATATATGATAGATGGATTCACGACATATTCATGCATGTAAAGCTGACACAAATAGAAGGTTTCTTGACCACACAGCTCAACAGTCTATTGTGTACATCTCGCATATCAAATTCTGCCTCCCTGTTTTCAGCACTCTCATGTTTGCTGTAATGTTTTCAGCACACAATAGGCGCGCTGGTGTTAAGCTCATGTTGCCTCATCAAGAGGAGAGCACCAACAACAACCAAACACTTTTCCCTCCTCTTCCCACCCTGTTTACGAGCACATCCATTCGCCTCTCACTTTGTTCCCACGCTCCCTCGCTTCTTTTTTCTCTCCTCTGCATTGTCCTGTGCCCTCAGGTTAGAGGTTCTCTCTGTTTCCTCCTCTAAAGACGGGAAAACAGAGAGAGGAGAGACACAGAGAAGAGGGCCTGTCCGACGCCTTTTTCGGCCTGACTGGCCAACCGGTCTGAACTGGTTCTGACATAGGTGAGCCAGAGACGTGTCCTCTTTCGCTTCCGGACAGAAAAGAACCACAGTGGCATTCCATCCAAAGGTGGCAGGCACCAGGGAAGTGTGCATCCATGCGTGCGTGTGCATGCGCATGTGTGTATGCGTGCCTGTCTCCCAAGACCTTTGAGGCCTGGACCACTGCCAAGTTCATCTGTTAATGGACAGCTATGAGGAGAGCCACCCCCCCCCCCCCCCCCCCCCCACCCTGCTTTTCCTCCGCTCCGTCTCTCTCTCCAGCAGCCATGCCTTCTCCCGACCCCCCCTTAACCTCCCCAACCCCCAGTCAGGCCTGCCCAGATACAGACCCTCGCTCTCCCTCTCCCTCCTCCTGCACTCCCTTTCTCTCCCTTCCCCTGAAAGCTATATCATTCCCTTTCTCCTCCTCGTTCTCCTCCTCCTCCTCCCCCTCGCTGCCCTCCAACACTCTGTGCTGCTCCTATTCAAGATAAACAGAGTGCTTCAAGTTCAGGGGACACCCTGGGACCCTTTAACAAAGCCATCTATCATGCTGTCTGCCCAAGACTCCTCTGGCCATAGCGGCTCTGCTGTTGCTGCTTCATCCCTCTTTCAGTCTGAATGCATGTGTGTGAGTGTGAACATACACAAGCTGGACATAGACAAACCAGTAAGGCTGCTCACACACAAACTAGCTAGTTGCTATAGCTGATCCAGAGCTGGACAATCTCCCCATTGTGTTGGTGGCCCCTCCTGGCCCCTCCAAGACCAGAGCAAAGACAGACAGCCCCCTCCTCCTCCTCCTCCTCCTCCTCCTCTTCCTCCTCCTCCTCCTCCTCCTCCTCCTCCCTTCTCCTCTCTCCTCTGCCAATGCAGTTCCCCCCACCCCTGTTAAAACGAGACAAACTCATGACATGAAGGCACGCCACAGAGCGAAGAACAGAGCGCACACTCGGGCCACTTACTCTTCACACCTCGGAGACGGGCTCCGCTGACCCCTCTCCGGTTCCCCTGAAGTCAAACTGCGGGACGATTAACCAAACTGTCAACAGCTTAATAGTCTGGGAATAAGAGACAGACAGTAGGCCAAGGAGCTGTGTGTAAACACTACGGAGATTATGAATGATACACAAGAGAGATAGAAAGAAGCCAGCTCCATACATGGGTCCTGCAACATTTATGGGTTCAATTATGAAGGAAGCCTTTTTGGGCATTTTAAAACAGGTCTACTGTATGAAAATGTTCCGTGGAAGGGGTTTCCACAAGTGATGGGGTTTTACATTCATTATGTCCTGCCCATCAACAATGCTGAAGATGCCACGAGTAGGAAAAGTAAAGGCACCCCAGAAGATGCAGAGACCAAACTGGTTTAAAACTTTAACTGAGGGGTGCTGGTAGCCTCACGATGATGTCCCACAGCCTTTTAACAGACGCTATACGTACATGCTGTGTGTACTCGTATTTTTTAATGCACATATATTTACATATTCATAGTCTGGCTTCACATCGGTACATATTCCTATGTACATGCTGCTATTTTTTGTTGTACTTGTTGCTATATTTTACACTATATCCCTATTTATTCTATATATATATCTTTGTTTTTTAATGTACATATTGACATTTGCATATGTGTTCCTTCCTTGTATCTTACATCTCCATGCTTAGATTTATATCAATATGCTTATATGTTACACCTTATGCTCATATCTTCTGTTTTTAGACTTACTGTATATTCTGTGTAGGAGCAATTGTACCGCCCACATTTTCCCCTGGAGATTAATAAAGAATTTCTGATTCTTGTTATGATTCTAGTTCTGAAATAGTCCTCGAAGTGGGTCTCCTGGTTCGACTTTCGACCCATGGCACATTGCCACATGTCATCCCTCACTCTCTTCTCACAATGTCCTATGGTATCCACTGTTATATCGCCTACATAAAAACGCATAAAGGCAAAAAGAAATCTTTAAAATGTAAAAAAAAAAAAAAAAAAAAAACACTGACTGAAGTGAGTGAGCCCATGTGAGAATGCAGCAGGAAATATTCAGGAGAGTTTACCACGAGCGAGTGAGCCAGGGTGATGACGGATACATGTGATCGATATAATATATACTGGTATTAATTTATGAATATTGTATTACATTCATTCTACTCTTTTCCAATTGATCGATGCAAATGCAAAAAAAACTGTCATGGTGTTGGACTTTTTCACAGTCGCAGCACTCGTCTCGATCTTCTCACAGATTCTGCCTGTCGAAAGAAAGTTTTCCCTTCCTGTACTTGCTCAAGGCTCTCTATGAAAAGTGTCTTGAGATAAAATGTGATTTAACTTTGTTGTAATTTGACAGGCTGTGATTTTTTGGTTGATCTGATTGGTTTTTTTTTTTAGCGGCAAGTGTCTTACAAGAAGACATAATTAAGTCCTTTTCCAGTAAGGCGTAGAATAGAAAAGTTGAGGTGCTTGTAGTGAAATGACTACAGAGTTCTTGCTAACAAATGTGATACCACAAGCTCACTTCAGGCATGGGCGAGGGACTAGCACTCACGCCATGGTCACACTAACGCTCACACGCAAGTTCCATCTTTCCCCCTCCTTTCACTCCCTTTCTTCCTCTTCTCTCTGCTTGTCCTCGTGTCTCTCCAGCACACAGCAGCCCCAAATGCCCAGCAGATGCTATCCTCCACTGCTTGCTTAAGAGGAGGGGACCAGCCCGCTGGTTTTAGAGCGCTAAATTATCCATTAGATGTTATCAAGTTGTAGCAGGCTGATGCCATTCTGCAAGGAGCCATCAATCTTTCATAAGTCCCAGGCACGGGGAGCGTTGGGATGCACTGCAAGAACCGCCCCACCACTCCCGGCACACCAACCAACTCCATTCCACTCAACCAACTGCACGCAAACTTGGACATGTACACACAGTCAGGCGGACATCCAGGCACACAGTCAACAAATACACATGCTGACATAAATGCAGCTAGGTACACGCTCTTGCACTCAAGCTCCGCAGAAACATACTTGTTTAGGGAACATCCAGTTCTACATTCTCTTGCATTGTCTCTTTCATTTCCCTCTGGCTCACCTCTCTAAACAAAACTAACATTTTGGGCAAAGCATCAAAATTTACGCTGCTTAAAATGTGTTTCCCTGCCTCCCCCACCACCTTCCCTTGCACGCGCTCCCCTTCTTTTTTCCCCCTCCCTTCCTGCACCTCCCTTCTCTGCTTCTTGCCGTGGCCTGGCAGGCAGGCAGGGGCAGACATGTTCAGAATGCGCTCCGGTAATGGGCTAATCAAAAATGCAAAACAATTGGCAATTACCGCGCGGGGCCCTAATGGTCATTAGAATTTACAACAAGGTAATGAACTGAGAGTCAGCTCGGTCCATGCATATTCATAAAGCAATCAGGCCTTTGAAGATTAAAGAAGCGCTTCAAATTTAAATGAGGGCGCCAGCATGTTATCAGTGAGATTCAGCCTGCAAAAGTAAAGGGTGCCTGGGACAGCGGTGTGCGTTTGTGAGTGTGTATGAATGTGTTTGTGTGTGCGCGATGAGGGTTGGGGGTCAGTTTGGCATGGGGGATGGAGTGGAAGTGCAAGTATGTGTGTGCGCATGCATCCTTGCATAAATGATGAAGGTGTGTGTTGTTTGCTGGAAGTGCTAAGCCTACTCAGCCTGCATGCTTCTGTGCGAAGAACCCTAATACAACTAAATAGCCTAAAGTGATTCTAATAACCAAATTAACACTCTCTTAAAATATAAATGAGGCCCATGTCTTCTGATCATCGTTTCAAGACGTGGGATTTGAATCTAAGATCAAATGTACAGCTAACTTCAGCTATTAGGAGGCAATGAGCTTTTGAACACAGTTCCCCCCTGAGGACAACAGCAACCTATTAGTATACATTTATTTTAAAAAAAGAAGCTGCGGCAGACAAGTTGCATGAGCGAGCACATGCTAAAGCCTTCTTCGACTTTCTCGCACACACAAACTGCTAGTTTTCACAAAGCGTCAGACACAGGGCCCCTCTCTGTCCTCTATCTCTGTGCTTGAGATAAGGCTGGCGAGACAGCTGTAGAGGACCACCCACCCCACATACAAAAGGTACAAATAGACTCGCACACACCAAAAAGGACCTCATGCACAGTCTGACGGGCCGAGCCCAGCACTGGGACCTGCAAGGGGACAGATAGTAGAGTAAGGAACACTAAAGAGACAGATAGTGACCTGGATCAATGGGTTCAGACGAGCATGACGTCCTCAGTGTTATCACCATGAGCGTGAGGAAGACAAAGCAATAGTTCTCATCTAAACACTACGCACACAACAAGGGCAGCAGATGTTGACCTGATATATTTAATAGTGATACTGAAATTGCAATACGAACCCTCCATCACATAAAACCTGGATCTAAGTCATGACCTAAATAACAATGAGACTCTGTAGACTTTTATGTTTAAGAATAAATGGGAAACAAAGTAGTGTGTTCAAATCTCTTCTCCGTATCGGAAACCAAAGCTAACTTGCCCACATCCTAAAATATCACGTCAGTTCTTTTGCTTCCTCATCTGCCGCTTCCTGAGCTACAGCTGTATCAAAGACACTTTTTCTTCTCTGTTTCAGTTTCTGTCTAAAAATAAAGTCATTAACCTGCAGGTGGTGAAGCCGGCGGCTGGTGTGACAGGCCCTGACGCTGTCAGACAACCCCTGACCCCGTGATGTGACTGCCTGCCACGCTATTGACAGGACAGCGGCAGGACACGCTTATTTCTGAGGCTACTTTTTCAACCTGTGCGACGCGGCTGTGGACAAACAAGGTTGTTTCTGTCGTATTGCTTCCTTTGACAGCAAGGAGAGGGGATGGAAGTAGGCAGCAAACGTGTACATGTGTGCGATTGTGTGTGTGTGTGTGTGTGTGTGTGTGTGTATGTCTTCTGGCTTGCAGTGCAGCCGTATCTGGGAGAGTGAGAATGAGCTCCAGAGTGGATGTTGGAAGCCTTTAAGAGGTGCAGACACGCTAATGTAGCCAAAACTTGAAGTTTCCAGTCCCACGAGACAAACTACTGGAGAAAGAGCTGGAGCGAGGGAGGGTGATAGAAAATGAATGGGGGAGAGAGAGAGGGGGGGGGGGGGGGGAAACGTAAGGGAGGGGGCTGAAATAAGTATCATATGTTTCTGACAGATCTCATCAACTCACAACACATCATGGGGCCTCTGCCACAACACATTTATTACGGACAAAACACAGGTTCACAGGAGGGGGTTAACACTGTGCATGTGTGTGTATTTCTGTGTCTATATCTGAGGAGGGTGAAGGCGCAGGGAGGGTGGGGGGGATTGCTGTGTTCATAAAACAGGTGTGTGTCTGTGTACATTTGTGGGTGTTCATAAAACAGGTGTGTGTCTGTGTACATTTGTGGGTGTGTAAGCACTCCTTTTGTGAGCATGTTGGTGTGTGTCCGTGTGTGTGTGTGAGCATACTTGAACTAGCCTCCACCTGAATGGCCCGAGGCTGTGGTACCAGGGTGGTTAGAAGACAAACAGAGACACAGGAAGCCCAGGCTGCAGCCCTGAGGATAGCACACACACTCTCACATACACACACACACACACCTATCGTTAAGTACACACACACATTTGGGGCTGTCAGTTGAAGCACTCACCTCACCATAAGTCCTGCTTCCTAAAGCCACAAAACATTACTTTGGCATACAGCTACACCTCTTCTACCTTCCTCTTAAGACACACACACACACAGAGAAACACACTCAAACACACATAAAGACCCAGCCCGTCCCTCAGGCATTGCACTGTGTGCCAAGTCTGGCCTGGCATGGTCCACAGAGGGGTGTCCTCCTGCAAGGCTTGCCAAGTCAAAGACCCTTTCATGTTCAGCCTGCACGCCCAAAGTAGTAAAGCTTTAACAAACAGCCCGACACACACACACTCAAACACACACCAACACACACAGAAAGCTATAAACAGTTTAAGTGGTCAAAACCACACTCATCCACACACACATCCACACATATGCACATACATTAGTTTAACACTGCATCCACACAGGAGATGTAAACATCCACTAGACTTCAGCACTTGAATGCAGCCGCAGCCCCTAACACTCAATCCAACAACAAAGGCTGACAGATTTCCACTGACAACGTTTGCGGGTGTTTAGAGCTCGCCTTCAGAATATAAAAATGTCCTCTATGAAAAATTTATTCTAAAACCATTCCTTTTCACTTTCATTAAAACTTAGTGTAGCCCACATCCAGAAATAGGACCACTTTTTATACGAGCCCTGAGCAACTGTACGATCAAATTAGAGTCAGATTTACAGACAATGGGGTGCTTATTGTGAAATATTAGCCAGTGCATAATAATTACAATAGCATGCATCTGTGCCTTTTCAGTATCAATTAAAGTGATCACCGGAACAAAAGCACACATTGCATGTGAACTTGCAAAAGCATCCCATATGCACACAACCACACACGCGCTGTCCACAGGAAGAAAAAAAAAAGATATCAAGGATCCTCTCGCCCCCCCTAACACACACACACACACACACACACACTCTCCCTCTCAATGAACTGCCCAGCCCCCCAGCTCTGCCTGACAGATATACCCAGTGTGTATACATGTGTGCTTATGAGGGGGGTGTGGGGCTGGTGGTTTGGAGAAAGGTGGCACAGTGCCAATACGGAGCCGGCTAAATACCTTTGTCTCCACAACACACACAGGGACAAACAGTACGGGCAAGCTGCTGCGGGAAGACACGCTGAAGCCACAGAGAGGTGTTAAAAGAAAAACCGCTCTACTGTAAGAATGTTTTCCTCCTCATAGAGAAAAAAGGGGAAAGGTGGCCACCATAATTAACTCAGTATCGATTGAGAGTCCAGGTTACAATAGAGGCAGTGTGCTGGAAAGAGGCAGAAGTGTGAGGTGGTGGTCGATCGGAGCGACTACAATGGCCTCATTAACACACATGGCTACACTGGTGAGAATGCAAGAGGTGCTAATGCCGGGCTGGTTGAATACAGGCTGCGGTACAAGCACAAGAACGTGCTTCCACAGTCATTAAGTGTTGTGAAGAGAGATGATTTGTAAAAATACTCACTATGGTTTATAGGATGTGAAAAAGCTTGAGCTCTGGTTGTGCACTCTGGATCATAACAAGGAAGAGCATCCCCAGCAAGCTCCAATTACTCCAAACAATCACATCAAACAATTGATGATAACATAAATAAAACTATGAATCAACTTCAGCATCAATCTGTTTATTACTGATTATATCCTGTGATAGAATCTCAGTTTTACACTCTACTGCAGTCACTTATTTAGTGTGAGAAACTGTCATCTGCTTTTTTTTTTCTGGGCCATCCATAATCTGGAGACAAGCTACGTGGCCCTATGCATATCTTAAATTGTTTATCATGCAAATGATGGCACGCAGACTGCTCTGCCCTCGTCTAACGGCCCACAACTCCAGACTGCAGACCCCGGCCCCAGCTGCAGCCACGAGGATCCCAGACGGCCTCAGCTGTCCCAAAGACGGAGGCTGAGAGGCACACAGCTTCATCTCCAGCTCACAAAACTGCCCCCGCTGCCCCCCGGCTCCAAGTTCAACCATGCTGGGGTGTCAGCTTCTTTATGGCTGCAGCTTTTCTAAACCCGTGTATATCTGAGGTCCAGAAATCCATCAGCGTCAAATGACATTTCAGGAGGAGGGTGGGGAGCAGAGGGGTCAAATTCATTTGAGTATATGGAGAATCTTTAAGGGTGTAACGTATAGTACACTCCCCTGGAAAAAAACATATGACATAAACCAGTTAGGCAGAGATACACGGTGTAGGAACAGTATGTATCAAGATGCCTCATCTCAGTGTCAGCTTCTAACTGAGCAGGGTGAGAGAACATGGCAGCCAGCATATGTGCTATGGGGTGGCGCGCTGGCACTGCCAGTCTGAATCCATCACTCTTTCACCCAGAAAACAGAGGTGGGGGGAGTCTGGCTTGTATGCACACGTGACTGATGTTTTAGCTTTAATGCGATGAGGCTGCATTCAATCTTTTTTTGCAGGTTTATTCTTTTTCTTCTGTAATCTTGACCTCAGACACTTCCCTCCCAGGATTAGAAAAAAACATCCACTACCAGATCTTTCTCTATATTATAACACAGAGCCGAAACCCCCGCTGTTAGACAATGCCAAGAGACATGAGCCATCTAAAAAAAGCTAAGCTCACAATGCTAGTGACCTTGTGTTGTCATGTGAACTCCACTGCATGATGATCTAAATGAGCAAAGAAAAGCAAGTTCGAACAGCTGACATGGCCAAGAGGCATATTGGACTAAATGTGTGAGTGTGTGTGCCTGTGTGTGCATGTGTGAGTGTGTTTGTTTGTGAGAATGCTTATGCCTATTTCCAATTGTGTGTGTGTGTGTGTGTGTGTGTGTGTGTGTGTGTGTGTGTGTGTGTGTGTGTGTGTGTGTGTGTGTGTGGGTGTGTGGGTGTGTGCTTATACACGGGCAGATGTTTGACAAACTGCACACTAATGAACAGTGGTCATTCTGTGTGATTGAGAGGCTGACGAGCTAACAACAGATAACAGTAGTCCCTTTGCAATGCCATCTGCAAAGCAGCAGCGCTGACTAATGCAGTACAGTAGCTCACATTATCTAGTACTATTATTCCTCTACTTATCCTCAATTGGCTCCAAATTAAATCAAAACTGCACAGACAATCAGCCTGATCTGGCTCGCTATCAATTCTGCTAAAGGGGATGAATAACGACAAAAAAAGGCAGGTCAAAATCAAACCCCACTCTGTAGAAGCAGTCATGAGGGATGCATGCTTGTTTGCACGGCGAGTCATGTTTTCACTACGGCCTCATTCAGCCCCAATGACAAACAACAAACCAGCCGCCTTAAGAAGTCCTTAATTACTCGAATCAAGAAAAGCACTGACAATTAGTGGCTGTAGGCTTCCTCAAATAAACGCTTCTTCCTTGACAGTTCGGCATAATTACATTCTTTTCTATCTCTTTTAACTTTAGCATCAGAGTGATGCTTCACAGGCACATATTTGAGGGAAGGATAGATATGGCAGCGTAATAAGCCAGGGAGGGATGGAGATACATCTCTCAGCACCACATGAGAGAGAATGTGGAGGCCACACGGTCCGAGCACATCTGTGATGCAGCAACAAAACCAAAAGAAGCACATCTTCTTTTTTTTTTCTCCCTCTCTCACTCTTTCATGATCTGTTTCTTTGTCTGTCTCTGTGCGAGTGTCTTTTTTACTCTCTGCAAATGTTTCCGCTTCTCAGAATCCTTTTCAGGGCGACTGTTCTTCATGTGGTCGAGGGAGATTCACAGCTCCTAAATGCAGTGGCAGATCATTCACACTGTGGTTTTTTTTTTTTTTAAGGAAGGAATCATCCTCACTACCCAAAGCAAAACCAAATAAATCCGAGAAAGTGTTTTCTTTTACCTCAACTCTCTATGACCCTCAGAAAGTGTGACCTACTGCACACCTTTAGACCTCAAATCACATTTTTCCCGTTCTCATTTGTGTACCTTTGAGTGGCAGCCATTTTAAGCTCCCTCTGTGTGTTTACCTGTGATATTCTCCTGCTTTGGGATTATTCCTTGCAAGGGTGCAGATAAACAATCCTCATCCTGCGGCGACACCTGAATTGCCACTTCCACAGGGTGATACACCCTCCGTGGGTGCTGATGGTGGGTCTGCGAGTGTGAGGAGGATGTAGAGAGGGGTGAGGCAAGCGGGGAGGAGGGCGGCCTGTCTAGAGGTTTGTCCGTGCAGAGGCTCCCGTGGCACTGCCTCCGTTTGTGTTCGATGAACAGCAGGATGTCGGCCAGGGGGAAGCGGGAGTGACACTGGCCACAGGTGAGAAGGTCCTGGTCCCCTTTGAGGGGCTCACCCTCATCCACGCCCAGCCTGGTGGAGTCCTGAAAGTCTTCTTCCGGTAAAATGCCTGACAGCGGCTCAGCTGGAAGGAAAGACAAGAGAGAGGATAGTGAGATATGGTTCAGTGAGAGGTAGTGATTCCGGGGAGCTGGTAAACAGATGTGTCAGTGGAGGCAACAGAGAGCCGGTGAGTTGTGTTATGAGTCTCACTCATGCAAAATCTATAGAGACACACAGAGGAAAAAGATTTGAGGTGTAAATTGTTCATGTTGCAAAGTTTAGTAGGCGAACAAAAGAAAGAAAGAAAGAAAGAGCACACAGACTTCGATAAGGACTGACATGTTCAGCTCACAGGCAGCAGCCAAACGATTAAGTTGCTTGACCCTCTTTATTGTGCTGCCAATCTCACTTTTTTAATGAACCTAACACCTCTGAGAATCAAAAAATAGATTCTAATTTGAGTTCAAGATGATTGGACCCCATTTCGTTAAAAGTGCTGGGATCTCGTGAACCAAGGTTAGACATTGAGGGGTTGGATGTGGAGTAGGTCCCTGAAGTACCGACAGAGACAGAGACAGAGAGAGAGAAAAAGAGAGAGAGGGAGGGAGAGAGAGAGAGAGAGCATTTTTTAAAGAAGTAATCTAGCCACACGGTAAACGACATCGGCTGCCCCGACTGGGATGTTGAGATAAGATGTGATGAATTCTCGCTGCTGGTTCAACCTTTAATTCCATGTCGGGTCGGATGAGAAGGTGGTGAGGGACTATGCAAGATAGGCCCTGTTACCTGGATGTTCAGCTGCATTAAAGATGAGGGACTCTTTCCCCTATTTTACCAGAGCTTATCTTAACCAGCTTATGCCACAGACACAGGCGAGGTGTGTGAGGCTGGGTTAGGTGGAAAGATTTTCTTCAAACCAAATAATCTCATTTTGATGCCAAGCAAGAGTGATGTGAATAACTTTGGAAACTAAAATATAATCCGTTTTTCAGACATCTGACCGCGCCAGAATCTAAAGTAGTTTGGGCCAGTGTTTTCGCTCTGGGCGACAGGAGCAGGTCTGATTCACTATCAGAGAAATCACAAGGCCTCTTCCTCTGCAATGTTAAACATGACAAACTCCCTGTTATAATATTAGGATCAATAATGTTATTCAGCTGTAGGAGACATTGAGAAATGGCAAAGAGGAAAATATACTTTCTCATATGTTTTTAGCGAGGCCTTAAACAACAGAACGTTCATTCATATTTAATCAAAGCCCTACAAAACTAAAATGTGTTAATCTTGTAGGATTAAGCAGTTTAAATTAATAACTTTAATGTGTAAAAAAAAAAAAAAAAAAAACATCAATCAAAAGTGAATTGGTTTGAAAGATCTGGGTCAAAGCCAAAAATAGAAACAAGGCTTTAAAATAAAACCTCTGCAATTATAAATGAAGTTCTTTCTTCAAATGTGGCCTACATCTTTCTAAAATATGACTTTCATAAAGAGTAACTGTCTTTTTTTAAAATCATTTGATGGATACATTCTCTGTGAGCATGGTGAAATATTATACTATTTTCTTCTCGTTTTTGAACCTACACAAGAGGAGCACTAGTAGCATGAAATAAAGAATCACTCATTTCTGCAATAAGACGCCTCTGCACAGGGGGAAAAACTGGATCAAGTTCAAGTTCATAAGTGGTCTACAGGACTACAATCATATTGCGCCCCCCACCGACAAACCTTTTGACAATTACTCGACAATTGAAGGCATACATGTTGCGAGAGCATAATTGGTTTCTACCGAAATGAGAAGAGCATGCAGAGAAGCGTTTAGGACAAGAATAATTAAGGACAAAAGAAGCGCATGGCTCCAAATGTCCACTTAAAACTCATAATTATAACAACCTGTGCATCTGGAGACGTCTGCATAAACTGTGGTAGCCTACACGGATGAGTGTATTGATGAAGCATTTCCTTTTGTAACCAGACGGATTACGAGGAGTCATTCTCCTGCAGATCTGAGTGTCACGCAAAATACCTCTCACGCAATCTCTTTTAATGACGGGTAGCATTATCACACGCGCGCGCATTAAACCATTTCGGGCTTCATGCACTTTAGTTGTAAAACAGTGTTGCGCGCGGAGATTCTTCTGTATCCACACACAATATGTCAGTTCATAACAATAGAAACGCTTATGTGCATTTTCCACAGCGTGTTCAAACAGCAGCTGTGAGGAATTTGTGGCACAGAAACTGTATTCCTTCTGCTTCTCGATAACGCGCACGAGGTCCCTGCGCTGTGGGTAAGTGGGTATGTAAACACCACTTCCCTGTGTTTCAAGCCAGCTCGAACCTCTGTAAGCACCTTCGGACGACAAAAAGAAGAGCGAGGGGTTGCTGAAGTGAAGCAGGTTTACATGCTGCACCTGGAAACTACAGAATGTGTAGGGGCAGCAGAGTGCCTCAGCTGCCTTCATATAGCCAAAGGTCTCCGCTCATAAAGCCCATGCATGCCCTTTAATGGCGAAAAGAAACCTTGAAAGACTGCGTTATACAACACGTTCGCCAACACAACTTAAAGCTGTTTTAAAACTTCTGTCAGAAGATTCCAAAATGTCTCTTTCAAAGCACCTGTGTTCTCTGAAAGGTTTGCGATCTGTAATTTCACTCAGGACAGCGGTGGGTCCGTACGTGGCTGCACTCTTACCTATTCAAATCCCCCTTAGGAAGTTGCCCTATACGAAAGAAACACAAGAGGCTGCTCTCCGAGAGGGGCAAGCAGCTAAATTAAGTCAATATATGATTCAACTCCACTTACGCGAAAACTCCCGTTTGCTCAAGTGCTGGGGTTTGCCTTGCTTGCGGCGAGACATGTTGGTTTTGTGTCGGCTCTTCAGCTGAGTTCACATTGGGAAATCCGTTCCTATAAGGTAGACTCCAAGTGAAATATCTTCATTGATGCCTCTGACATCCAAAGAGAGGGGGGGAAAACAAGCAAAGAAGAAATGAAGTGCGGATCATGCAGAGGCTGAGGCGGAGCGCGCGGCGGGTCGTGCGGACCTCTTCATGACTTTTTCGCAAAGAGAGAGTGATGGGGGTACGGAGAAGCCCCCCTGAGCTGCAAGTTCAAGTGCGGACGTGACGTTCCTGCGAACTTGAACGTCAGGAGATGGACAGACTGAGACATAGAAAACATGGGCAGGGCGAAGCCGGCCAGGGGGAGGGGGTACAAGCCGTAATAAAAACCAATGGACACTCATTATGGACTACCTATGGAAGGGTGGGGGGGAGAGGGAGCGAGGAGAGACCCTGAAGACACCAATGGACAGGAGGGATCAAGGGGGTTGGGCTAAGAGAGTGAGTGAGAGAGTGAGAGAGAGAGAGAGAGAGAGAGAGAGCGAGAGAGAGAGAGAGAGAGAGAGAGAGGGAGAGAGAGAGAGAGAGAGGGGACTTGAGCTTTCCAAGGAAGTGGACGAGTATAAGCGCGTTGAGCAAACATAAAAAAAAGCAGCCTTGTGGTGGAATATAAACCTGCTTTATTGCTTCATTCATATGAAATTACATTATATTCCGTGCAAAGATAGTCAGTCAATATTAAGTAGTAATGCAAATGTTAAGACAAGACTGGCTAATGTATTTTACATGTGTAAAAAGTCCGGTTGTTATTCTCTTTTTTGACTGGACTCGTTTTTATTTGATAGTCTTGGCAAGAGAGAACAGCTTATTCCCCATTATAGTTTTTTATACTCTAAGTTTAGTTTGTAATGTCAAAACTTTCTATGCGGAATTTATAAGGAAAGGGAGATCTTAATGGGCTTCTTTTTATGTTATCTAGGCCAAAAAGGTATAATTGATGGCCAACATAGATTGTAATTATATGATCAGATAACATTTGGTATACATTATGAAAAAAAGTATTAAACCACTTCTTAACCCAGTCTTTACTCAAAGCTATGAGCTGATGCAGGTTTTAAGTCCCCTGGTTATTTGAATGTATCTTAATGTTTCCATCTGACAGGTTGTCCATGGGTTGTCCATGTGCTAGATAAGCAGAAACACAGTCAAACAAAGCGGAACACTTATGATAACAAACACACGCATAAAAGGAAGTCTCAGTTATTCAAAGGGCTCTAGAAGGGACTGCTGGAGAGTTACTGCGCAGTAATATAATGTTATATTGTTGTGATAATGTATACAGACTAAATCCAGTCTATTGAAATGATTTAGCGTCACTGTTTTATCGTTTTATTGTGATTTTACAGTCTTTGTGCAGGAGGAGCAACGGCAATAAAATCGTGCGATTTTACAGCAACGTGCAAACAGGTGAATCATTTGACGTTGAGTACACTCACCTTTTTAGAGAAAGAAATTAACAATGCACTGCAATATTTACCTATTTTTAAACCTTTTTTTTTGCTGTAGCTACAAATTCTAATGGTTTTTTTTAACAGCAAAATCTGTTTAATGTTTGAATCCCTCAGAGACAGCTCAGAGGAATAATGAATGAAGTGTGACTGCACTTTGAACGAGAGGCTAATAACTGCAGTGTAGAGTAACCTCCAAGGATTATCAAGTTAAAACTATGAATATCAGATAGTGAGGGTAAATCCATACTTTCTCACATGCACACCATAGTCCTGATTTTTATATATATATATTTTCTTTTTCTAAAAAGAAAATATATATCTACGTTCTTAAATCTTTTCAAAGTAAAAACAGTGCATCAAAAATAGCTCATGTAACTACTTAATCAAGGAAGATCATTCAAATAACTTGTGTTCGATACTGTAGTAGAAATGTTTTGTTTCACATAATACTTTGTGATGGACTGGGTGGTAACAGTTAAGCCTATTGTTCTGTTTCGATGTCAGTAAAATGATTGGATTGTTTTATGTCGTTTGATGTCATTTTGAGTTCATCTGGTTTTCTTTGTTTTAAATGAATAACTAGGCTGACTGTTGCACTTCATCACAATTGTTTTTTTTGTTTGTTTTTTTTGCTTTTAAAACTACATGTCATAAAATCAGGGGCATTGATGAGGAAAAAGTCCCATCAATAATTTAATCTACATCATCTGCAGAATAATAGGCTACCGTAACGTTTCCATTTCAGGACAGCTCTCTGTCTCTGTCAGATCTGTGATCAGAATTACTTTCTCAAGTCTCATCAGGCCGGATAATATTTAAGCGTAATTCTTTGGCGCCATCTAGTGTTTTTATCCGAGACTGACACCAAGTGCACGAGTCGAGTACTACACTCAACACACTGTGTGTCGATGGTGTCAGATGGTGTTGTCTGGCCATGTTACACACATTTACCATGGTACGGAAATCACATAGGCTATGCACACTGAAGGTCACTTTATCCTGGTTTGTTTTGAACAACATCGCACAGCCAATTTTTAAGCTTGTATAGGCTATATCTCTGTCAACCAATGTACAGTTTATGTTGTTGTTTGGTCATTATTGTGGTTTGTTTTCTGCTTGTCATTGTGGTTATTATGTGTATAGACTACTTGTGAACCAGCAGCCTGACGGAAATTAGCCTATGTCTACAATCTGGCATATTTAGGCCACATGTATTGTCACTGTCCCTATTTTAAATAAACAAATCAAATAAATATATGTGTGTGTGTAGGCTATAATGAATATCTAATGGATGTCCCTGAAATCGGCTATATGTTCTTATTTTAAAATAGGCAGAAATTGACACAAATAGCCTATCCCCAAAAAAACCCAATAATAATAATCTTACAACACAAATCAAATCAATTTTTTTTTTTAAATAGACCACTTGTAATTCTACTTTTTTGCATATTCAAAGCCAACATTATCATTTAAAGATAGCCTTTATCTATATTTAGGCCTCCAATGCTTAGTCAAACATTTTTTGTCCAAAACCACATGGAATTTAGGCCACTCATGGTTCGCTGTCAGTACAGTGTTACATAACGGCATTATTATCTTGCTGTGAGCACATAGCGCCACCGTGAGGCCAAAACACGGTAGTGTTCGATGAGCAGGGCTGGGCAGCAGGCTTCTGGGGAGCAGCAGCAGCAGCAGCAGCAGCAGCGCTCATAATCCTCCTCATAGCGGATGCTGATCGTCCGGAGAGCAGCTGGTGAGTGACATTTACGGCCCTCTGTTTGTTTTCTTATCACGAGCCCGCTTTGTTTGTCGCGTGCTGCCTCTAAAAGCACCGAGGATGGATGGAGACGGGCTGTGTTTGTGTGCGACAAACCTATAGCCCATGTCGTCCATAACGGGAGAGCCGTGGCTGCACATCAGCACACAGTCCCCAAACCTGATTTACAATAACACGTGAAATGTGTCTGCGTAATTCTTTTTTCTTTTTTTAAATTAGCCTGATGTGTGGCCACACTAAAGAGGGGTTTGCTGAACGTTAATGATGAAACGCTTCAGATGACATGTCGGTAATAAGCATTCACGGCAGACACACCACAGCTATACATTTTATACAACACTGAGCATGAGTCTTTGTTTAACACGTTCGTATTTTTTTTACACATTTTTGGAAGTGAATACTCCGGTCCAGACTGTTGTCATCAGTAATTGGCTCCGTGTGGAAAAAAACGCTGGACTGAGACATGGCCTAACATGGCTAATTTCCAGGCTGTAGCATTGGCCCGACTAATCGCCCATCGGCTGCCTCCTCCTGCCTGTGAGCAACACTTGATGTGTTTTCATTTGCAGAGATTTATATCAGAGAGTGGACGAAAAGCCGTGTGTGGTCAAGCGTCTTAAAGGCAAATCTGGGCCACTAGAAAGCCAGGCCAAAACAAAAAAAAAAAAAAGGTTAACCCGTCCGTTCCCTCAAAGAGAGAGAAGGGGTGCTGTCAAGTCCCATTGGTGCCTTGCTGGTGCACAAACAAGAGCCCCAGATTTGACAAAGTGAGCGTAATTAAATCCCACATATTCACCTATGGCTCTTGTGAGCGTGAGTCAGCAGGGCCTGTGTGCTGATGATGATGCTCCTGCAGGAGGGAGAACCGGCTGTTTGTCTCTGGGAGAAGGACTATTGTGCTTTTTTATTTATTTATTTATTTATTTTTATGTGCATGGGAATTCTACACACTGCAAGGGAATCATATGAGACCATCATTAGAGTAGAGATGTAGGTTTTCGAGGACAAACATCACTACTTTCTTTATCTTCCGTCTGTTCCTCTGACTTCCTGCCTCTCCCTGCTCTGTCTGACTTTCTGCAGAGCATCAAATTAAATTAGCTGTCCTAATGCATGTTTCATTATGTCTGTTTTTGTCTCATAATCTGCCACCAAGTCATTCTCATTTTCTTCTTTTCCCTTTGTACAAAAGCTGACCTCCCCCTCTTTTCTTTTTTTTTTTTTTGAAAGGTGTGTTGCTGAATTCGGCGACCAGGCAACTCTGCTGATCAATTCAATTTGGGACTAAAGTAGGTTGCTTGGATTTCTGTGAATCGTCGGTACATTGTGTCCACTTATGTCCTTAATTTAATGTTGTTTGAGCGCTACAGGGAGAGAAAGGCATGTCAGATTCCTCGGGTGATTCCTGAAATAGCTACTGAGCAGATGACACACACACACACACACACACACACACACACACAGATGATGCTTCTATATAAACACGGAGCAGCATGCCTCATTCACGCCTCTTATCTCTTAACTTACCTTTTTATTGATCTAAGTCTGACTCATAGAAGAACCTCAGATACATAGATGGATAACTGACGTCTAACAGTGGCTCTGTTTTCAGCAGGATGAATTAAGGGTCAATGCTCAGCTCGTGAGGCAGCGATGAGTCTGACTTCCTGGTTCTTGGTGAGCAGCGGGGGGACGCGTCATCGTCTCCCCAGGGAGATGATCTTTGTGGGGAGGGACGACTGCGAGCTCATGCTGCAGGTACAGTGCTGTAACTCCTGCCTGACCTGTCATGCTCCCTCCAGATGGATTATCATCTGATACACTGAGATTAGCCTGGATTACAATGATTGACTGGATTTTGTGTGGTTCAGTCCCGCAGTGTGGACAAACAGCACGCTGTCATCAACTATGAGCCAAATACAGACGAACATAAAGTGAAGGACCTGGGCAGCTTGAATGGGGTGAGTGTCACATTTATCGACTATTCTGTGTCTCTATTGCTTTATTTACTAACTGTAAACAACAAGTCACTTATATATACTGAGGAAGAATCTTTAATCAAATGAAATATTTTGATAAGAAAGGTTTGTTATTGAAGGGTTTCAAGCGTCATTGATCACTTTTCAAGCCTCCCTCCGCCCCAAAGAAAAGTTTTGCCTGTTTATAACTTTACTTGCATCTCTAAACTTCCCTTTGCAGAATGATGTTCGTCCAAAGCATCTGTTTAACATGTACCAAATTAATGTCCATGTGTGATGTGATACAAACTCGTGCAAAGACAGAGTGAATTAACAAGATTATTATTTTAGTCAGCCTAACATTCAGGATTAAGTCAATCTCACCAGCCCTCTGACCAGGGATCTGCTCTAGACACTTGTTTTTTTTATTTTACTGTTTATAAGACATTCACGAGAGACTTAAATAGAATAGAATAAAAGCCTTGCATATACATAAGATATTTTTAGGACAGAAAGTTGCTGTGCTACGCAAAAATAAAGTCATGGGGGTGGCAGTAGCTGAGTCTGTCGGGACTTTGGTTGGAACCCAGAGGGTCACCAGATCAAGTCTTGATGCAGACCAAGTATAGGAGTTTGTGAATACTGGAGAGGTACTAGGTCAACCCCCTAGTACTCCAGATTACTGCCGAGGTACCCTTGAGCAAGGCACCTAACCCTCAACAGTCAGTCTGGTGCTGCCTGTGTAGCAGCCCCACTCAGACACTGGTCCTGTTTGTGCATGTTTGTATTTCAGGCCCATGTGTTTGAGAAGCATGTCTCTCAATTACAGAGTGTAAAACCAGAATTTCCCCTTCATAAAGTATGTTAAAAAAAAGAAAAACATCCATAAGGGTTTAAAACTGTTATAAAATAAGTAGATAAAAAAAACAAGTTTTAAGAAAGTGCCTTCAATACATTCTTCAGTGCAAGCACACCTCTGTAAAGTAATGCACATTACAGGGATAAGATACATTTCACATATTATGTATAATAGGTATGAAGTTATATTGTACATGAAATGTGACAAGAAATGTTGCACATGAGAGGATTTTAGAAAAAAATACAATATTGCAACATTTTATATATTTTCAGCATGGTTATTAGTACATTATTATTGTACAATAAATATGTTGCACAGTAAAAGTCTGATAAGTATTTAACATTTAATGTTAATGCACCATAAATACCCCTAAACACCCCGTACTATTACACACAATGACAGGAAGAAAGATAGGGCGAGGGGACACATATCTAAAAGTCCCAGATACAGTCCAGAGCTGCCAGTTAGACAGCAGTGTTTGAGAAAAAAAGACTGCCCCTCTTTAAAGAAGACCCCAAGTGAGGAAAAGAAACAAATACCATAAAACAACAAAAAGCAAAACACACACTGGGGTTGGGGATCAGCCAGAATGTCAACCAGTACACCTGATCATGCAGAGATTCCATCTGCTGAAGGCAAACGTCTCCATCGCAGCAAAAGAAAGCATTTAACTAAACCCCCTCCTGAAACATGGAGGCACTGAGAGACTTCCTGTTGAGTTGAGTTTTTTTTTTTAACAACACCGGCTAAAGATTTGTTTACTGGTTGTACACGTTGTTGCAGACACTGTTAAGTCCTAACTGGTGTTGTAGTACTCGAAATTAGTCTTGAGACCACTTTTTGAAGGTCTCGGTCTCAGAAAGTGTTTTCACTCTGTATTGTCTCGGTCTCAGACTGGACCAACCACCATTGATAGGCTATTTTCCACACCATTACTGTGATTTGAAGGAAATTGCCCCTTTCTAATAAAACAAATAACTTTGATTTTTATGCCCCGGTTACGTCCACTGCCTTCTTGGTGTTATGGTCTAAGTGAGTGACACGCCTGCTGCACAAAAGTTTATGATTTTTAGTGATATTTATGGTCGGTCTCACCCTGCCTTGGTCAAGTCTTGACTCGGACATGATCCCTAAATGTCTCGGCCTTGTATCAGTCATCGGAGCACTCTGGTGTCGGTTGTGTCTTGGTTTTGGTTAAAGTGGTCTTGAATACGACACCAGTCTTAACATCACATTACATTACTGAACAGTCATATTTGTCCCTGATGTTCGCACTCTGCTTTTGTTTGCAGACATTTGTCAACGATGTCAGAATTCAGGAGCAAATCTATGTCACCCTGAAAATAGATGACAAGCTGAGGTTTGGGTACGATATCCTTTGAATATGATCTTTTTTTTGCATCTGTTGGAGCATGTGACACACAGCACAAGGTCAGTGTACACAGACAACACTGTAACTGTATCTGTTCTTCAATGGCTGTGAACGCTCACTGCCCTCCGCCTGATGCATAATAGATGAAACCATCAGTGCACATTTCCCAACCTTGCAACGTCTTCTTTTCCTCAACCTGCCTCACATACCAACCTGTTCACTGTGGTTCGAGGAGAGCTGCATATTCCAGAGGAGGCCCTGAAGGTAAGACCATATGACATGCATGTTCCTAGAAACTAGAAGGGGGAGATCATATGTAATGAAGGCTGTTGTGTTTTTTCATCAGTAAAAAAAAAAGAAAAACCAGAAGGGTAGAATTTAGTCGAAGGGAGAGAGGAATTCTGCTGAGCTGAGCAAAATGCTACTTTTTGAGATTGATGAATCAGCTGTTTTATACAGCAAACTACCCAGGTGGCTGTAGAAAGGAGGGGATTTCATCTTAATAAGGGAGCTGAAAGTTCAGCCGTGATATTCGCAAAGTCTTCTCAATTATATGCTGTGTCTGAGATCAAAAGAGAAAGAAAATGTGCAATAAATGAATGATTTAATTAAGTCTGGCTGCCCTTCTGTAGATGGAAGAGCATTCGACAGTGATGATTTTCCTCCCTCTCTCCTGAAACTGTCCTTGCACAACTCTTTTTTTTTCCAGCATGAGAAGTACAGCAGCCAGCTCCAGCTGAGCCACAAAAAACCTCCGCAGGGGGAACCGTCTAAATCTGAGGTGAAACCGTCTGAGACAGCAGCAGCACCTGTGTGCGAGGGGGCCGTCACCAAGCCCCCCGAGGCCAGCAGAGTGGAGGATAAGGCTACAGGTGAGAGTGTGCAAGGATGCAGAGAAATACAAATGGAGCATGTCATTATTGTGATTATGAATCTCTAATCTAAATCTAAAGAGGCTGCTTCTACACATGTATAGATATCTAAGCACAACATTTTGAAGGTTATTGTGTTTGAAGAATTTTAGTACCTCGAGTTTTTTTTACTGGTTGTGAAACTGACTGAAATGTATTGTGATGCCATATGATCTACAGCAGGGGTTCCCAAACTTTTCAGCTCATGACTCCAAAAATAAGGGTGCCAGAGACTGGGGACCCCCTGTTTGCTCTGGAGGTGTTTAAGGCATATAATGGAGCACACAGCCGCTCACATGCACTAATAAACCTGTCCAAACACTGGCAATAAAAAAGAACAACACAAAAGATTACAACAGCCTAGAATCCATTAAATGATTTTATATAGCACTTCAGTGTGAGAAAGTCTAGCACCAGAATACATGTCATTTCCATTAAGCACTGAGTGGCCAGACAAGAAGTATTAATTCGACACACAGGTGTGTGCATCATAGTGTGCAGAGCAGCAGTCACCAGCATTGTTGCTGTTGGATACAATGGGTCGAATATACAGTTTTAAATGATTTTCATATTTTTATTGGGTTTTTTAGAAGGCATGTGGCGACTCCTCTCTTGGTGGTCCGCGATGCCTTGAGGGGACCTCACACCACCGGGAGGTTTTCATGTATTTAAAGAGGCCCCCCCCACACACACACACAATGGAGTTCAGTTGACACTGGCGGTATTGGTGGTGGCCATGAAGGAAGGATGTTGGATGAGGGGTGGACATCTAAAGAACTCAACTTAGACATGATGAGATGAGACTGGAGGTGACTGGGGTGGGAGAGGAAAATAGATTTAAAGTTTGGCATCAGCAGGATGATTGGTTGATAGATGTCATAGTGAAATATGACTGGTTTAATACTGAAGAGCAAACCCTCTTATCAGCTGATCCCCAAGCAGAAGAGATGAGTATGAAACAGTCCTCCTGCTTGAACTTACGATGAGCTTCATATGTTTTTGCAGGAGATTTAGCGGTGCTGCAAAGAGGTACGCCCCTCTATGGCCAGCCCGCCTGGTGGGGAGACGGAGAAGCTGAGGACCAGCAACATGGAAGGCCTGAGGAAAAAGGCTCAGAACGGAAGCGAGAGAAAGTTGAAACAGGTATTTTTTTTGTGACCTTTTCATAGGTTAGGAAGCATGTAGATTGTATTTTAACACTAGGTGTTTCACAACCCGACTATAAACAGATATGAATATGTTCAGACTTCACAAATACATCAGTGCTTTTTCTTACTTTTGTAAAGTTTAAGGCGCTACATTAAAATGTATGCTTTATGTCTGACAGACGCCAAGAGGAGTACAGATGTCTCAAAATCGGCCCCAAAATCAGCCGCCAATCAGGAGCCCAGCTACTTTGAGATCCCTACGAAGGACACGACCTCAGTAGGTAAAGTGAGCAGTGACGACCCCGCAAGAGAGCAAGAGGCCGCGGCGTCTTCTGCTGGCCACGCCTCCTTCACCATCGAGTTTGACCCGGGAGCGTCGAGCAAAGTGACAGTCAAAGATCGAGTGGCGAAGGTGGGACCAGAGACCAAGCCGCGTCCTAAAAGGCCCGGCGGCGAAGTGCTGAGTCCACTTCAGACAGCCATGGTTGCTGCGGAAGTGAAAGTTGCTGATTGGCTGGCTCAGAACGAGCTGCCGCTGGCTCTGAAGGACACGGTTGCCGAAGAAGACGGGGAGAGTGTGAAGAGTGATGTGCCTGTACAGCTGAAGAGTCTTAAAGGTGTGTATGTGCTTTGTTTACTTAAATCTCATATGGACTAAGCCTCTATACTTTGAGTCTTTTTTAACATTCTGGCACATTCATTTTCTCTATCCCTCCAATACCAGGCAGTAAACATGAGGACGGTACTCAGAGTGACTCAGAGAACGCAAATGGAGAGCAGCGTAGGGCCGCAACTCTGGAGGAGCGCTCATGGGGTCTTTGGGGCGGTGCGGGGATGAAGTTCAGAGAGGGTCGCGCTAACGTCCCAGAGGGGCTTTTTGCAGAGGAAGACAGCCCCGCTCGCCGTCGCAAGTCCTCCACTTCCAAAGTAGCAGTCGGATTAGTTGAGAGGAGACATGACTCTGCAACACATCAGCAAGGCGGCCGGGATGACTGCTATCAACGCGGCGATGATTATAGTGACAAAGGGACTTACACTATTGAGCTGGAGAATGGAGATAATGAAGAGGAAGAGGCAAGGAAAATGATCGACAAGGTTAGGCGGAAACACCTTGTAAGAAAGGCTCTTTTCTATTTTTTTTTGATTACAAACAAAAAAAGACTGCTATATGCATGTGTTTTGTGTGTTCACTTTTTTATGTTCTTGTTGCAGGTGTTTGGTGTGGAAGAGCAGGAGGCTGTGTGTGTGGCCAGGATGGGGGGTGCTGACCACAGAGAGAGGCTCAACTCCCAGAGGTCTGGTACTGGAGACAGAGGAAAGCCAGGACGTGTGGAGACAGAGGTGCAAAAACTATACGCCCTAAAAGTCTTGCTAAAAAAATAATAAGGAAACCAAAATATCTTTGCAAGTTTAATAAGTTTAGACTTTCTTTATTGTCATTCAAATTGTAAACGACCAAACGACTATTTACTACTATTTAAACACTATGATTTTTAATGTTGTCTTTACTTAGGTACTACCTGAGGAATTGGTTGTGGGTGGTCCCCGCTGGGTCTCTCAGTGGGCTACTCTGGCTGCCAGTCACATCAGGACAGACCCTGAGGGATCGGGAGGGGAGAGTCACATCATGGTCACAGAGGACAGAGGTAGTAGAAAATATTTAGGTTATTTATTTTATTTCAAGGGATCTACCCTGAATGTTGCCAAAATTAAGCATTGATGCCAACTTTGGTGTCATTCTTTTCTCATTGTTTAGGTAAAAAAAAAAAAATGAAATCAAGACTTTTGATCTTTCAAAGTTAAACTTGAGTATAAAAATTTAAAAAAGAAACACTTAAGGAAAGTTGTAATGATACAACACCATATGAATGCAGCAGAAAGGCAGGCAAACTGACTCCATAGTTAGTCATGCTGACACTTGCTAAAACCAAGCGGCACCCTGCAGTGTTAAAAAATGAAGCCAATTTGGATGTGCAGGAAACCGCAGTTCCTCGAGTGTCCACTTGGCTCTGGCTGCAAAGGTCCTGGAGATATCAGGGGGGAGTATGTGTAAAACAGCATTAGGGAAAGGCTTTATGAACCGTAAAGGATCCTAAAACACCTCTTTTAAGATTTATTTTTGGGCTTTTGCCTTTATTTGGATTGGACAATGGATAGAGTAGTGAATGGGGAGAGAGGGTGGGGAATGACATGTGGTAGGTCGGACTGGAACCTGGACCTCTGCTTGGAGAACTATAGCCTCCATGCAGGGGAGGGTGACCAATAGGCCATCATCTAAGACACAAATTTAAGCACTTGTTCTCCTATCATACCACATATTGTTGAAAGATATTAAACATTGTACTGACAATTTGTTTGTCTCCTTTCTCAGCAGAAATTAGTGAGTCCAGCCACTCAGCCTCTTTTGCCTCATCTGGCTACACAGAGCGTAAGAGAAGAACCCTGCCCCCACTGCCGGGTGAGGAGCTGGTCCTGGGGAGGAGGATGCCAGGTTCAGGCCTGCGGGTAGATATGGGGGAGAAACAAGACACAGAGCCACAAGAGAAGGAGAACCTGGAGGACAAGATGGGCAGGGGAAAGAATCGACCCGGTCATGGAGCTGTGGGCAGTCATGGTGGCAGCCCTAGTCGTTCCTCACCGGCCAAGTCCCAGGACAGTGGAGGGGGGAGATCAAGCCAGTCAGGTGTGATGGCCAAACTCCCCCCTCGTTCCCTGACCAGTGGGGAGAAGAGAAGAGAGGAGGCACAGCGGAGGAAAAAGGAGGAGGAGAAGGCCAGGGAAAGTGCTGGAAAGCCATTGCTGAGGCAGGAGAGCTTCACTGTGGAGAAACCGAGCTCCAACGTGCCCATTGAGCTCATCCCTCGCATCGATGGGCTTAAACAAAGCAGAACTCAGAGTAAAGGGAAAGTCATCGACAGCGCTACACTGCAGAAAGACTCGGATGCTGTGGCCGCCTTTTTAGAAACCACTGTATCAGACCAAGGTGATCCCATAAGTCAGTCCATTGAAGGCTCCATGTCACCCGAGTCAGACGTGGACACGACGAGCACAGTAAGCCAAGCCGAAGGAGCGAGGAAAGTAGTCCAGAAACGGCGGACTCTTGCGGCACAGCAGAAGGAGAGGACGGTTCTGTGCTCGACGGGTAAAGGTCCTGCTGGGGCCCGCGAGAGCCAGGACAGGAGGGTGAAGACAAAGACATCAGGTCCTCAAAAGACCAGCCGGCCCTGGACTTCCTGTGATCTCACTGATGATGACGTTAACTCCAACTCTTTGCTCTCTGACTCCCAGCCCACCTCTACACAGGAGTCTAGAAGCTCCCATACCAGAGGCCAGACTGGGAACACCACATTGGGGGCCAGCACAAAGTCTAGTCGGGCTAAAATAACCCAAGCTCCTGCCTCTTCAAATAGTAAATCCACCAATGTTACCAAACCAAGGCCAACCAGAGCGTCCCTGCTGAGACGAGCCCGGCTCGGGGACTCTTCAGATACTGAACCTGCTGATATTGACCGGATGTCAGTCGCCTCTGAGGCGTCGACCACCAGCTCTGCATCGAGGACAGGGATGGTAAAAAGAGGAATGTCCAGGATAGAGGCTTTAGCACAGCCGAGGAGACCTAGGGTCGGATCCCCCTCGGCTCAAAGCGACTCAGAGGCCACTGTGACACGGCATAGAGGTATGGGGGCCCGCAGTGTTGCAGGTGATTATGCCCTCAGACAAGGACTGAGAGGGTCTAATGTCACTTCAGTGTCTGGACCCAGAGCCAGGGCCAACAGTGCCTCCAAGCTGCCTGACAAGAGTAAAGGCACCTCATCGTATTCCCACGTCACACCTACGTGTAAGTTGTAGTTTCATTAAAGAACAATTTCCTTTAATGGAATTTGAAATTAAAAATAGTTTCAGACCTGTTTCAAACTGATACTTAAATTGCAGGAACATTAATCAGCTCCATTCTCTCATAATGTAAATAGAAACAGAATGTGTGATTTGCAAAAGATTGAAACCCTTTTTTAATTGAAAAAAGCACAAAGACAACATTTTAAATGTTGAAACTGAGAAATGTTAGTGTTTTGGAAAATTATATTTACTCAAAACTACACGTGTAAAAAAAACATTTTAGTAGTGTGTAAAATGACAATAAATGATATATCATGTGATATATGTAATATGAGTTACTCTTAGAGACATACCATGAGAAAACGATGACCTAACTCTGAAACTCTGCAGAGCCTTTTAGCATCTTTGAGCTCACTGTTTTGGTTTTAAAGTCAGTTACTTTTTGTTTTAGTTTTCAACCTCCAGTTGTTTTCAGCAGTTGCATACCTACACAGCACCAAACAGAAATGATAAGCTCACTAGTAGAGCCCGATCGATCCGACTATATTAGCATACCAAATGACAATGGTTATCGGCTAATTTTATGGCCGATATGTGCCGATCTTGCTAGATTTATTCACCAGTCAAATATAATTTAATTTGAGTATCATTGTTTTAAACTAGCAGTTCTCTTTCACCAGCAGAGGGCGCTATATGGATTACAGCAAACATTATCACTCTCCAGAGTGTTAAGCATTGACGCATGTACATGCACAGTTACCTTCCAGTTGAGTGACCATCTTCTCTTCATTAAATATATTTTACACAAGCGTCTGATAACTACAACTACAACGCAATAAATGTGTATATATCTATATATCTCTACAGATTGAACATAGAACCGCCAATTTATCTGTATCAGACTTTTTCTCTCCCCAGAATCAATATCGGCCCCAAAAATCGGTCGGGCCCTACTAACTAGGGCAAAATAATTTCCCCTCAGTTTGTGGTGACTAAAACAAAGCTCAAAGACAGTTCTCATAGGATATGCATTGGTAGGGTTGCCAAATAAATGACTACATATCAACAGTCAATCAATCTTCATGTGTATAGCGAAAATAATAGTTTCAAAAATGTTACAAATAGTCATGACATTTAAATAAAATGCAGGTCTAAATTACTCTTTGTGGTATTATTTTAAACCCAACATAAGAACAGCACTAAGCAACATTTAGCAAAGCAGAGGACCAGACTCATGTTGAACATCCGTCTGCTGAAACTGTGTTGGGGTTGTGAGGGGACAAACTGTATTAATGCTAATGTCTTATATGCTAACATTTTTGTAATATCAAGCTACCCTAAAGCATCCCAAACAAATCAATCAAAGCACCAAGTAAACGTTATTTCCTGTCTTTTCTTTCACCAGCTAGCACTCGATGGCGCCGCGTGCCTGTGGAGTATGCGTCCACCTCGGAGGACGAGTATGGCTCAAACCGTCACTTATCCAAGCAGAGTCAAGCACGGGCGTTTCCTTCCACGCGGGTAGCTCAGCTGGGAGGGTCAGCCCCGGCAACTCCTAATCCTGCAGGCCTAGCGGGCCTGAAACAGCACTCGAGAGAGCAGGATGAGTACATGAGAGACTGGACAGCACACAGTGAGGAGATAGCCAGGTACTGTAGATGAGAGGTGCTTCAGTGCTGTTTGAGAGCAACGATGAGTCATGATTACTATATTTAAACAAAACAATCATGTTGAGAGGAAAAGGTGATTGTAGGAGGTGGTTTGAATGTTTTTTCAATGTTTTTGTTTTGTTTTTGGCACTGCTTTTATTATTTATAACGTATTTTATTAAGAATTAGATGAACGTAAGCAAATAACGTGACGTGCTTAACATTTATCAGATGGTAACTGTATTATTGTTTTTACTTCAGGATAAGCCAAGACCTAGCCAAAGACCTTGCCATGCTGGCCAGAGAGATTCATGATGTGGCGGGAGAGATCGACTCAGTCAGCCCTGCAGCCGCTGACCCTGGAGCTGTGGTAATCAACACATTATTAGAAAAACACAACAGTGTCTTTATTATCTTCTAGATTCAAGTAACAGAAAAACATCAAGATTTGTATTCATTTTCTGCGTCACAGACTCAACTTGTGGTAACGCAGTTTAGATTCTAAGCAAAGTACATTTTGTAATTGACCAAAAGTAGGATCTGTTAAAATAACATTTCTTGTAAACGCATTTATCTTCCAGCTGAAGGAGCGTGTATGTGATGACAGCTTGGACCTCGATGGACCTGCAGAGAACAACAGCATGGGAACCAATGGGAGGTCTGTGGAGCTTCGACCCCGGAGCTCAAGTGGACAGAGCGCCCGCTCCATCCGCAGACAGACATGGAACAGAGACGACGTGAGTCCCTGTTTCAATATGAACTATTATCCTGACATTGTACACTCATTCTGCTACCATTGGGCTAAAGAAAGTTTGTTATTTAGACCTATATACAATCTTCTCTTTGTTTTTAGTTTAAGTAAGGAAAATCAATGTAATAACTTACGGGAAGTGTTAGCTGCAGTTTGGTAACTCATCCAAGAACATAGATATTAAACTTTGCTGCTTCACTCTGTGACTGTTCAATGTTGCAGCAGTGCAGTGTGTTTGTGAATAATTATGTAGTAAAAGATCATCATGTCTGACTATATCACAAGTGCTCCACTAGAGGGCGCTCCAAACATGTCCAACGGTCACTCCTCAACAGAACAGTGCTTCTGAAGGGAAATCTATTTACTGAGCTAAAAAGATTACATGTTTGTGTAGTATTGAAAAGGATATGTGCTTTAATGTCATACCCTGCTTTTTCAAACATTCATTTGCATTTCGTGGTATTGATGAATAAAATGAAGTGTTTCTCCTCATCATCTAACAGGGGGTACTAGACAGTTTACTTCTAGCGTCTGTGACCCAACTGTCCACAAGGATACGTCAGTCTGTTGACAAAACAACCTGCAAAATCAGGTAAGCCGCATGCTGAATTACAAAACAGGAAGAAGGTTTATGAATTTAGTTTATGAGGAACTTGCAAATTCATCTGAGTCGGTCGTCTCTCAACCGGAAGGTCAGGGGTTCGATCCCCAGCTCCTGCAACCACATGTCTGATGTGTCCTTGGGCAAGGCACTTTACCCCCAGTTGCTCCCGCTGCTTCGTCTGCGGTTATTAGTTATCTCTGATGTAAACAGCAAACTCTTCCATCAGTGTGTAAATGTGTAGGTGTGACCGCCTGCGGTGTAAAAAGAAGACCAGAAAAGTGCTATACAAGCTCAAGTCCATTCACCATTTTATAAGGGACTCCTAAACATATAAAACATGTCACACAAAGGACAAATAACAGACAGACAACGAACAAAAAATATACCAGACCAAAACGTTAGCAGCGTTCAGCAGTAAAACGTGCATCACTGGTCAGATGATGCTTCACTTCTGGTTTTAAAATCTTCCAAACTAATGCGATGCTCGACTCTGTAGCTCAGACCAAGATAAGGGAGCCGAAGATATTAACCCAAGACAGAGCACGCTTCCTTGAGTTATATAGATGATGAGCACATGAAGCCGAAAGTTTTTAGGAATCAGGAGTGAACATAAAGAAAAGGGCAGTCAAAGAAAGATGAGCCAACGTTTCATCATTCTGTTTTATAAGAGAGATGAAGCAACTTTCTTATACAAGACACAATGATATGTGCAGACAATGAAACCAGAGACAGAGGTATCCGGCATGTAAAGCCAAATAGAAACATACTGTTGCTGTGTTGTTAACATCCCTGCAAGTATTTTATGCAAGAACTAGGCCGATTGGAGTGGAACAACAAAGGTTTTCACTGACAAGCAGATGACAACTCAAAGCCTGTTTTCCTCTTTTCTATATTTTACAGACAATGCATGAATCAAGGCATGTTAATAGTCAACAAACACTTCCATGAAGATATGAAATGTATTTTCATGTTTTTTTCCTGTCATCTGTTTTTGGACTAACTCGGTCTCCAGGATCCTCTTCAAGGATAAAGAAAGAAAATGGGAGGAGATAGAGAGCAAACTGCAGGCAGAGCATGATTCCTTACTGCTCAAGAGCTCCAATAAGGTGACTGACCTGTACACTTCTCATTCCTCTGCTAAGGCTTATGACAAAGACTAAACAGCCATGATAGCTGCATACATCTAGGGCTTCTCACCGATAACAATTGGGCATAGTGCAAGAAAGCCCAAGCCACATCCCCTTCCAGAGGGGCGTGGTCAAATACAGCTCACGTGCATTATAAAGCTACAGACACAGAAACAGCCTGTTCTGAGCACGCCCGAAATAGGGGGGTTTTAAAGGCATGATCAAATACAGGATCAGAGTGGATTTCTGGCAAGAAACTTCTCAAACATTTTTTGTGGGGACCTCTTGAGACTTATTCAAACGTGTTGAAAAGGAGTATATTATGTGTGGCCTTAGTATGTGCTGTAGCAGCTGAAGGATGAAATGTACGACTCTTCAGTCCTTGCACTATTGTTTCACTTTAAAAGTCACTTGCTGAAGCGGAAAGCACACCAAATATGATTACTTTTATTTAGAAAAAGAAATTGTAGTCAGCGTTTAGGGAGTCCACAGAACTTCGTTGTAGTCATAAATTCTGCCTTCAAACGAGTCTGACCTCGTGTGAACCCCTGAGCAGAAATGATATATGAATCCAGCACACAGTCTCAGGGCTCATAAAGCAACACTGAGTGTACAAGGCTCAGCTCCAAATGTATTGCTGCAGTTCCAAATAGATGCATAGAGGTGATTTATTTGGTGTTTGAACTTTCAGTCACTTAACTACTTTTAATTTGTATTCATGTTTAATAGGAGATTTCAACCATCCTTCAAGACCTGAAGAGAGTGGAAAAACAACTGCTAAGTATGGATATGATGCTTTAGTGTTGTGTTTTTTGTATACTGTGACACATCAAATTTAAAGGGCCACTATTTATTATTGTTTGTAACTGTGTTTTTAATGTTTGTTCTGTGCCTTATCTGACAGTAATCGACATGATGGTGGATGCAGACGGCACCCTGGATGCCCTGTCCACTCTCGGCCTGACCAGCCCTCTGACAGACCAGAAGATCAGCCCCGGGACTCAGCAGGAGGCGTCATTGTTGCCTCCTGCAGCTGGAGCTACATCCAGACCTGAAGGACTAGCCAGCAAGCCCTGTGGACCTTTGGACCATGCAGGGAACCAGCGAGACCCAGGGTCCAAACAAAGCTCTAGATCCTAAAACTGATAACACCAAGGACATTATTCAGAATGCATCTTTTATGTTAGACAGACATGCTGAAGACATTGTTCAGGTTTTTTCTTTTGGTTTCAGATCAAAGAGGGAGGAGAATGAAGTCCTTTCAGCGGGAATACCTGACTGCCTTGACTATCAATCAAACTCAATTGTGATTGGACTGAGTAAAAATCCATCACTACCAAAATGCAGCTCATAATACGATAAACAATACAAAAGCATTACTCTGTCAATGTGTCGACTTATAAAGAAATGACCTAATATACAGTTACACATCTGTGACCTTTGTGTTGCAGTTTACCATCCATTAACCTTGAAAAACGTTCAAAAGATCTGATGTTGAAGATGAGAGGATGTCCAGAATGAACTTTCATAACTCTTTTTTTGTTTGTCTGTTTGTTTTAATCTGAGCGTCTTTGACTTTGACAAAGGTCAATTCCTGCCATTTAATAACAAGCTTTAACATTTTTTGGTTTGGAGCTTTTCTTAGCTAAAGGCTGATGCAAGACACTCAAACTTGAACGGTGCAACGTTGTCAAAAGAAAAGTATTCCAGCAGAGGCGTATGTGGAAAAAGTTATTTTACCATGCCATAGAATTATTTATAGTAAGAAATCTATCCGTTGGCCTGTTGCCATCGCAATCCCCAAACCTGACTCAGTAGTGAATTTCCATCAGAAAAGGCAACACTGCCTGTTTGCTTGGAAAAGAACTGAGTATGTACAGTATAAATGTGTATTATTATTTGTGTTACAGTCCCATCCATGCCTTCTTTTTTCTTGTTGCAATGCCCTTTGAAACCATTGTTGAGACTATGTGTTTATAAAACCTTTAACATCAAATGTAGCCCCCACAAAGGTTTTCCTCTTCAAAATGTAATTTGTCACAAGTGCCCTATTCCAAACAATCAAACCAGTCACAGATAAGAGATGTGAAAGTGTATATGAGGTGTTGAGCTAGAGGTGGTCTTTGTTTTTTGCACATTAATAGCTGATATATGTTATAAATCATATCTAAGGGACCACCAGAACATTGCTCGCCCCCTGTGACGCTCCTTCATCATGTTGACGTCGTCGACCACAAACAAAGCAGGGAGACAGCCGGCTGCCTGTGGACCAAACAGTCTGTCAAACGACTTTCTGATCACAAGTGCAACGTTGCGTCTGAACCAGCATAGACCGGGGCTACCTCCGAGTCCTGCAGCTGCATTTGATTGTTAACGATGCAACAGAAGGGTGGATGGTGTGATGACTGTAGGGTTTTCCAATGTCTTGCCTCATATCAATGTTTACACATGAATGTAACCTGATCAGAACTGTTGAAACATTTTAGCCAAATCAACTTTAATAAAGGTTAACAACTGCATTTTGTGTTCTGCGCCTACAGTATTTATTTTTATTCTGTTTGAGCATTTGGAGATTTTTTATTTGGTTGTTTTGTATGAACCTTTTTTTTTTTGTAATGATTTTAGGGTAATGTTGACCTTGCAATACCTGTGTACTGTTTGTCTCATTTCCAATAAAATGCATGATTATCATGACCTATCATGACTCTTCTCTCAGTAATTTTACTGCAGTGCATGTTCATAGTGTTGATTGAATTTGCGATGAACTTAATGCCCGGCTTTTACATTTAATTGGCATCTGTGATAATGTATAAGTTGCAAATATATATTTGACATGCAAACACAATGTCCACCATCTACAACTGTGATTATCAACTGGTGGCCCGCGGGCCACATGAGGCCCCCCCTAAGCTTCCCATCTGGCTCCCAGAATATAAATAACCTCTGGTGATTAAACAATAAACATAAAAATAAAATCAAAAGGCTGAAATACTTGCATTATGTTAATGTTCGAAATTTCATTTACCCTCTTACACCAACTTCTTCACATCGGTCTTGACAGCTGTCAGGCTTTTGTACAAACATATTTTAAAGTCTGGCCCCCACGGTGTCTGTCAAGAAAAAAGCTGGCCCTCGTATAAATGTAGTTGATGACCACTGCACTGACTACAACATTAAAATGCTTCTTACATGTTTGTGCATCTCACCCTAACCCTAACCCTCAGAATATAACACTATAGGGTCATTTGCACTATTAGAACTTTCTTTTAATTAATATTAATAACACAACCACCATCACCCCTAGTGGGGACATTTGTTTTTCTCTCTTTTCTTTCACATCTAAAAAAAATATTTATTCAACTTTTTTTTTCTTTATGTCTTTTTCTGTTTTACAAGAGGAGTTTAGTGTAAGAATGTGATCATTACATACAACACAAATGACACAGAAACAAACTGATTTTTTCCATCATCATAATCCATAATCTATCCATTTCAAACAAGAAAAACAACAGCGGACAAAAACTTGACAATGTAATTTATACAACACAGGGGCGAACAGTCATACAATAACAATTACGGATAAGCATTACAATATCCCAAACTGGCTCAACAATATACTATAGAGTGTAAAAAGAAAGGTAAGAAAGGCATTTTCATTTTTTATTTAGAGATAGGACAGTGGATAGAGTCAGAAATCTGGGAGAGAGAGACGGTAGGGAATGACATGCAAAGAGACAGACTGTAGTCCTTGTTGAACTGGTTGCAGGTTTTGGCTCCTGATCCTGACATTATCTGGTGCATATCATCCCCCACTCTCACCTTTCTATCTCACCTTCTATCCTCAAGCTGCACTGTCCAAGAAAAAAAAAAGTAGACATAAACAGGACAAAACCAGCAAAGGCCTTCATAGTACTGCTTTGTCAACAGGGGTCACCAAAAACAACATAAACATTTCCTCACCGGAGCTTAAAGTAAGTTTCAACTGAATCTACCTGCTTGAACTGTACAAGAGGAAACAATTTCCTTTTCATTGTAATGAAGGTTTAAATTAAAATCTTGCCTCTGATGCCACCGTCCAAAGCTTTATCCCACCCCCCTCCTTGTCTTGCCTCTCTCTCCTTCTGTGCAGAGGCAAGTTCACACCACAAATTAAGTTTCCGAGGCCCCTCTGCCGGAGCCGCTGCACTACTAATTGTATGTCTCCAGATATTCTGCTCTACTTCCTTAATCCTTAAAGCTGTGTCAGGGTTTTCCTCCCTTGCGATCAACATTCACTGCAACTGCTGGTGCACATCAGCGCTTCTGCAGGTGTTCACCTAAGTGGGAACAGTTAGGCTAACTTGTTCCAAGTTTTAATAAGTTTATGTTCCCACTAGAATTCATTGCTGCACTTGTACTGCTTGTATTCATTGCAAAGAAATAAAATCTCCATAATTCTGCAGCTCTTTTGACTCTGAGGTTTCAGTCTGGACCACCTTATGATAAAAATTGTGTGTTTATGTGCCCATGTTGATATGTACGGAAGAGACAGAGCCAAACATGAGAAATAAATAATGATAGGAGGAAGATTGTTTTTATTATTATTAAAAGGCAAAATATAGAAAGAGAAAAAGTCAATATGTCGAGAATATACTTGAAGTACAATTTTGTGAAATTGTAATCTGTAATGTGAAATAGTTTTTTAACTTTGATCTCAATATTTAGACTTTCCTCTGGTCATATCGACATTTTCCAACTTTTTTCTCAAACTGCATAATTAAAAAATCTTCCGCCTCTTATTATTCATTTCTCATGCCTGGCCCTCTTCCATATATATATATGGAATTGAAATATAGATATATAGATACCCGACATGTAATGCAAAGCATGTGCCTTTTCAGTGTAATTTGAGCTGCCAGTGAGATTAAGCACCTCTGCTGCAACAGAGTGAATAAGATGTATGATGCTTGGCAGTGTGTGTGTGTGTGTGTGTGTGTGTGTGTGTGTGTGTGTGTGTGTGTGTGTGTGTGTGTGTGTGTGTGTGTGTGTGTGTGTGTGCAGGATACTGGAGGAATTTATATATTCGACAGCATTTCATAGACAGACCATCATTGCATATGTGAGTTGGGGAGGAGAACAGCAGGAAAAGAAAATGCTTTGTCAGCTAAAAGACTGTATAAATCCACAATAGAGAGATGAAAAATAAATGGAAACCACAGTTAAGTATGTACAGTCCATCAAAAGCAGCCTGAATGTCCTTTAATGTTGAAAAGCTGAATGATTTACCAATTCATAAAAATAAAAAATAAAAATAAAAAATTGAAGATAGCAATAGTTGCTTGGGTTCCGGTGCGGACCAAATATGGAAGTTGGTCTGGTAGCTGGAGAGGTGCCAGATCACTTCCTGAGCAATGCCGAGGTGCCCTTGAACAAGGCACCAAACCCCCGACCCACCATCAGCTCAGGAGCGCCCGCTGTGGGCTTGCCCCCTCACTCTGACATCTCTCAATTAGTGCATGATCCTGTTTGTGCATGTGTGTATATTTCAGCCTATGTGTGTGTTGCATGACTAACAGAGTGTACAAACTGAAATTTCCCCTTGTGGGGATCAGTAAAGTAAATCTTAATCTAATCTTAATCTTATAGACAGCCAGTGTGCCAGTCCATGGTTGGCTGGTTTTGTCTTGTCTGCAACATTAGCTTGCCACTTTACAGGCAAACAGCGTACGTAGACTGAATCTGCCATATGATCCATCTGAGGGGCTTGACAAGTAGTTTGAACAGCTTTGAGGACTGACACATGCAAACACTGGTTGCAGCTATGAAGTCATTACAGAAGGCTGACTGGAGAGTTGAAGATTTTGTCATTTTTTAACCACACGTTGGTAAATTAGGCATCACTCGCAACCAGTTGCTCGCCAGCTGAAATTGATCAACCCAAAGCTTAGCTAACGTTATAAATGTTAACAGTTTCATCCACATACTGTAGCCATCATCTCTGCTCTGTTTGATACAAATGTCTCTACCTCTTGACAAATAAATCTGTTTCTGATTGTCTAGCTAGCTGAGGTTACAGGCTAATGTTAGCCAGCAACCTAACATGTATTAAGGTTTAAGTAGGCCTATCGCTCCCTGTTGGCTTTGAATGCACCCTGACAGAAGTAAGTCAACTCCTCCCCTGGTCCAACCCAGTATATTGCGCTGAGGGTATGTAAAGCACCTGCTGTGGCATCATGGTTTGTCCCTTTGTCTCTAACTGCCTTGAGGTAATGCAGTCGAATGATTGTTTCAATATCTCGTTTTACTGTATATTTTGGTTAGAGGAAAAAAATACTTTCCTATCCACTTTTGTTTGACCTTGATGAAAAATGTCACAAGGTCAGGCAGAGATGTGAAAAAGAGGATAGGAAAAGATAACTGCTGTGAAAAGGGAATGCTACTGCATTTACACTCGCCAGATGTTACAGATGTCACGAGGGTCCGCTGTGTTTACAAAAAGAGTTCATTGATGTGCTCTTACTTGTTTGATGCAGCCAATAGAATCTGAAAAACTTGACGATGAAAATTACCTCATTAAGGGGTTTGTGGCCAGTATAAAGTCGTGTCAATGTATTACAATCATGTGCAATGCTTTTGTAAAAGACACATTTTTATCTGTAACATTAGTTCCATTATAAAGTAGTTCCTGTCTGCACTCACCTGTCTGCTTACCTAGATTAGTTAGTGAGCATTTGTTTGTAGGTATTTGTGGGTGGTAAGTCGGACATCATCACTGCCTGAGGTTTATGGTTATTACATGTTTATTACAATTTTGTCATGCGGTTTAATTATGTAATATCATTTTTGTAGTCCAGGCCATCTCCCTGTAGAGGATGTTGGTGTCCGGCCTGTGCTGGAGGCTACACACTCAGTCATAATAGTTTGTCTGATTGGGATTGCAGATCGCTGTGAGTAAGTAGCAAGGAGGATGGAGGATGGAGGAGAGAGCATTGCCTTTATCACATATTTCCTGACATGATATTTTTATTTAACCAAATACAGGCTATCTGTTTTGGGGGCTAGGCTGTACAAAAAGGAATTCATTCATTCAAAAAAAAGGAAACTTTCTCTACAGAGGGTAAAACTGCAGGAGCTCCAGCCCCTTTTTTGTGTGCCAGTGCCTGCAGCCACAGATATGAAACAGACTTGAGAGTGCACTCAAAGACATTTCCCAAACATCAAGATATTGCATAAGTAAAAAAGCTTGACCCAGCTTTAGTTAAAAAATGCCAAGCAGGGACTGAATTAATGAATCTCACAGATGACATAAAGTAGCTCTACTGACACGGTGGCCACAGGGGGGTCTGTGTTTTGAATTATATCAGTGCAAAGTCATTTTTTCTTACACCAGCACCTTTCTGTATCCATAAAGCAAATTGGGCAGGGAATAGAAAGCCTAAAGTCATCTTGTGTATCTGTGTGCCTGTGTGTGTCCCTTTTGTAAGAGGCATATGGTGCCTGGCTCAACCTTTGCAAAAGGTTTCTTAAGGTGAGGCTACAGTACTTTAGGATGTTCTGTCTCTGCCAGGATCAGTATTCAGTATGTGAGGTACAAATGGGAGAAATTAGATTTCATACAGTTGGTGTGTGTATCTGTATGTGTGTGAGTGAGAGAGTGTGTATGTGTCTTCATGTCTAATAGTCTCCTCACACTTTCCTCAATCAGATTACTCTCCTTCTGTGTCCGCTGCTTTCTGTCTGTCAGTGCAGCGGCTCCTGTTGCACCTCCGCCCCATCCAGAAGCCCGTTGCCTGCCCCTCCCATCCTGCCTGGGGGACTGAACTACATGCATACACACACAAACACACACACACACATACCCTCCCCAACAAGTGTGATGAAACACACGGTGCTGTGGTCACAAACAGGCAGGGTGCACGCTGAAGCTCAGACAGCACAGGGACCAAAAGTGGCTGATTCAGCTTCTGAGTGATAGATTGAAAAGAAAAGAGGGAAGAAGAAAGTGACAGCATCACTTTGTGTCCTGCTTTGTGCTCTTGGCTTAGAGTTTGCGTGTGTGTGTCTACATGCACTTCAGACTGTCTGTGCCACCAGCAGACAGCAGCACACAGGTCATCAATGGAACTGTCAGATGATCCAAGGTCGAGGGGGCAAGAAGAGGCCCCCCCAGCACTCCCGCCTTGTGGGTCCCAAATGAGAAGCAGCAGCTTCAGTGCCTTCCAGCAGCAGGGCTACTCTGCATCTATCTTTCTCCAACGCAAAGACAAGCTGGAAAAGGTTAGTTGAGTACCTCTGCAAAATCATGCATTTCATCTTTTAACTGTAAATCTGACTTTTGGAAGCTCAAGCAGGCACGTTAAAACATACATGCACGTTACAATAAATTATCTTAAAGCTCCTGGAATGGGGTTTTAGCTGGTTATGAAATAGACTGAAATAATATTGATGCCTTCATGTGACTTAAAAAAGCAAGTTTATATATATCTTGTAAGCCTAATTTCTAATGCTTGTAATCAATGCACATCCCATTAATCACATTTTTAATCGCATGTGTGAAATCTCTTTATTTGCCGTTTGAATTCAACCCTGCTTTTATTTAAAATAAAATAAGGACCTTCTGGTAGATCGACTGTTACAACATTAACTTAAACCCCCAGTAAAGGAACTCGTTACAGGTAAAAAATTAAATGAAAATAGCTTAAGAGGACGGTAATACACTGACATGTTGGATGTCATAAGGTGGATATTACTTTTGACTTCTCAGCTAAGCTGTCAAGGAGTTCTTTGAAGTGAAATGAGACATTCAAAGATGCAGCAGTGTCAGTCTTTTCCATTCATTCATTTCAGACTTGAGTTAATCAGCCCTGTAAAAGTGTATTAGGAGAAATGTATTAACCAGCACCATTGTCAGATAAAATGCAATATGTATTCGCAGTTTCAAGAAGGCAACTTAGTTGATTACGAAGTGGAGTCCTATTCATTCTGCATGCCTGTGGGGCTTCAGTCTCAGCACAGGAGGATTGCTGCTGAAGAAGAGTGCAATTGAGCTTTGTTGCCTCCAATGAGAATTGATTACCACTTTCTCCAGTGCTGCCCCACACACACACACACACAGACACACACACACACACACACACAGACACACAGACACACACACACACACACACACACACACACACACACAGACACACACACACACACACACACACACAGCAACCCCCAAACATTTTCCAAAGCTTTGTTGTAGTTAGACAGTAACTGATTGGTTCCTAGATTGGGTTGTTCCAGCTGTGCTTGTTGTCTGTCTATCTGAAGATCAACATAACATTTTTGGGTTTGGCTCGACAAAATAATAATTGAGATCTCCCCTTCTGCTCTGGAAATTGTGGCAAACATTTTATTATATCTTCTGACATCCCTGAAGCAGAGATTTATAGTCAGTATGTTTAGAGCCAGTCCATGGTCTGGGATCTGGTGACATTATCAGCTGCATAACTGCACAAGGACTCAGGGTGTTTTATGGGTGCACTAATACACACTGTCCTTCCACATCAAACAACACTTCCCACTTGTCCAAAAACTTTCAAATCCACTGAATTAATTGGTCCTTCACTGCAACAAATGAGGTTCAGGGTGGATTTCTGTCCAATGACATTGTGTCTGTGTGTGTTTGTGAGTGAGTGAGGAATAAACCAAATTGCTTACAGTGATGATGATACATGCATGCAGTGTTTCTGCTATAAACAAGTGAGACTCAGATGTTTTGGGCTTTTCAATAAGAGGGCCTTTTTCTGATTTGCCTAAGGAAAAGTTCATCCACCAGAAAAGTTGCATTTATGATTTTTTTTTTTCTAAAAAAAACATTAAAGTTGTAAGGTTTGCCCATTTGCAAATGAAGAATGGAACAAGTTTTCAATGGTAGAAGGAAGAAGAGAATGCCACATGATACCATACATTACCATACCATACCATACCATACCATACCATACATTACCATACCATACCATTCCATACCATACCATACCATACATTACCATACCATACCATACCATACCATATCATACCATACATTACCATACCATACCATTCCATACCATACCATACCATACCATACCATACCATACCATACCATACCATATCATACCATACATTACCATACCATACCATTCCATACCATACCATACCATACGATACCATACCATACCATACCATACCATATCATACCATACATTACCATACCATACCATACCATACCATACCATTCCATACCATACCATACCATACCATACCATACCATACCATATCATACCATACATTACCATACCATACCATTCCATACCATACCATACCATACCATACCATACCATACCATATCATACCATATCATACCATACATTACCATACCATACCATACCATACCATACCATACCATACATTACCATACCATACCATACCATACCATACCATACCATACCATACCATACAATAACATACCATACCATACCATACCATACCATACCATACCATACCATACCATACAATAACATACCATACCATACAATAACATATCATACCATACCATACCATACCATACCATACCATACCATACCATACCATACAATAACATATCATACCATACCATACCATACCATACCATACCATACCATAACATAACATACCATACCATACCATACCGTACGTACCATACCATATCATACCATACCATACCATACCATACCATACCATACCATACAATAACATACCATACCATACCATACCATACCATACAATACTATACCAAAGTCAGCATAATTGCACTTACACTTACTTATATGTTTACTTCATTTAATCCCTCATTGTATTTCTTGTTATTTGTATGTATTTAGTTGAAAAAAGACAAGAAAACAGGATCAATTGTAAAACATTTAATTGAGTGCCTGCGTTCTATTTTTTCTTTCCAATAAGAAAGTCCTTAGTCATGAAAAGAACTCCATGATTAAAACATTGATTAAACAGTCATTTCCTCCTCTCTCTGTTAACCAGGCTGTGCTTTCTGAATGCCAGCCTTACAGAATCATTTTATTCCCTGCTGGATCTGTATCCGCACACCAACCACAGCACGTTTGGCATGTGACCCATGGCATAACGCCCAGTCAGCCTTCACTCAGCACATATCATCCTGACTATAACGCCACTGCAACTTTAAAACACGCCTTGCCCTGCGCACTGATGGAATCCTGCTGTTAAGCTTTTGGTGTGAAGGTGAAACACCTATACTCAGGTGTCCTTTGTTGACACTCACAGGCATAATGCATGCTAAACAGAAAAAAGCAGATCTCTTCTTGAATTATTTTGGCTGATTAGCAGGTCAAACTTAAAGTGGCTGATTAGGGCGAACAATCAACAAATGAACAAATTGACAGACATTAAGAAAAACGTGCAGCATATTCAGAAATATGCAGGTTTAAAAGCAACTTTTGTATTAGACAGAAAATGCATATCCAGCCTTCAACAGAAGTGCTCCAGTCCTGTAGGAACGCTTTGTGGAACAGTTTATTATAAACTGGAGTTAGCGAGGGAGACAAGGAAGTGAAGTTATTGTTTGGGTGGTAAAATGGCCAAGTCTGACGACTCAGAGTACCATTAAAGTTACAACAGCTAGGAGATTAAAACCAGTCCAGCCAGGATTATGACACTTGTGGATGAGACAGCTATAAGCAAGGGCTCTGTCAGCGCCCCCCTCCTGTCTCACAGTGAAAGTCTTGCTGTTATGGGCATGTGTGAACAGGACATTCAGGAAGATTTCAGGTAACTGACATTTTTTTAGAAATTGCATGTGTGAAAAAGGCTAAAGAGAGAAGTGGACAGTGGACAGTGGACACAGTAACACAAATACAAAAAGATAAAAGAAACTTATTGAAGCAATGCCAAAAAGAATAGTAAGAATATGACTAAGTGTGTCTTCAAACCTACCCTGTTTAGTTCGCTTGAAACGAACTAAAACCTTGGTGCGGATCTTTTGGGCAGGTGTGAATACAAACCATCGAACTCGGGTGCACACCAAACAGCCGAATCGAGACCCAGCCGAAGGGGTGGTCTCGGTTCGCTATCAAACTAAACCCTGGTCAGTACGTTTGAGATGAGGAAGCGACCAGAGCTCAGTCCGACCCAGTTCTAAAAATCATACGCCTTAATGGACGTAACAGGCTCCTGTTGTGATGCGCATTATGGGAAATAATTGTTTGGTTAGCAGCACGTCTTCGTCGTTTCAAAATGATAAACATCCCATCATAAAACCGACATTGTATCAAACGCTCTTGCTGCTCAAAATGTTCTGAAAAAGTTTGTAACTGTATGAACCAAATCAATAACAGCACATCAAGTGCAGCCCGCAAGATCTCCATGATTGTTTACTTCCACTTAGAGATTACCGTTTTACACTGCCCCAGACCTTTTTGTCCAATGATTGAATGATCTTTGCACACATGTGGTTTTGTTTACAAATTCTGGGCTTCTTGCGAAATTGTGAAAATGGACCGCACCAAACCCAAAAAGAAACATTGTATTTTGGTCCGGAAAGTGAACTAAATGACTTTCCTGGTGTGAATACACTCTAATATTACCTTGTAAAAATATTATTATATACATATATATATATATAGATATATATATAGATATATATAATACATATATTAAAGGAATCTAAATAAACAGTTATTGTTATTCAAAAATCGTTTTATCTTTAAATCTTTAAAAAAAACTTTTGAAACTTTTTTAAATGAAGGAAAATCTAGAGAAAAATAAATTACTGGCAAAATTTGTTGGTTATATTTGTCCCCAAGGTTCTTTCACCTCATTTCTTTGTCTACACTGTGCATAAAATCTTTAAAGGTGCCGGCCCATGGTGTTATGATTTATTCATTTGTGTAACGTCTGAATCAGTGTGGCTCTTACAGATGAGGACTATTTAGAATTGGGCCCTTTTGTTGGAAACTTTACATTACCAGATAATTATGTCCTGTACAAGGAGTCATGGAGGGGCAGGAATAAACCCATTAAGGCTGCTGTGACCTCTGACCTGTGTTGCTTGTTGTTAAAAGAGCACAGATCAAGAAGAGCGTCTACATCTTTTTCTAACAAAGGGAAAAGGAAAATGGACTGATATGCATTCCATTCATTTATATTCATTGTTATCATGGTGGTGACTGTGCAGTGAGTAAAGTGTTTATGTCAACAGTTTCTGAGCAGGACTGCAAGTGACTGTTAGCTGGAGGTTGTTGCAGCTCAGCTCAAAGTTGTCCTGCTGTTCTGTCCCAGCTGATGATGGTCAGTGAAACAGTAAAAATCCAGTTTAGTTTGTCACCTTGATCCCCGCTGTTTTAAAAATGTGTTAGTGTTGACCTAATGTATGATGCTTTAGGAACATTCCCCTCTCCTGAGAAGTGGTCCAAACATTTCTGTCCCCTCTGTCTCTTTCATTCTGTTTCTTCTTCTTGCTCACCGACAGGGTGACGTGCAGAGGGCACAACAGACACACACAGCAGGTTCACCTGCTATGACCTTGTTTCTCTGCTCCCAATTTCTCTCTGGATATCACAGACGGCTCCACAAGTACTATTAACAGTATTTTAAAAGTATTTAAAAATAATTTTCTTACAGATGACACAGGCGTAGAATCATTTGCATCATTGATTAAAAATAACTTTGTTTGTTCTAGATTATACAAAAAAAAGGAATTGATGTAAGATTACAGGCTTACACTTTATTCAAATTATTTGAAAGCCGAGGACTCACTAGTGTGTCTCAGTGGTAGAGTTGGTCATCTTTCAACCAGAAGGTAGTTGGTTTTGATTCAGAACTTTTGAACCCAGCTCCCACAGTCAACATGTTGAAATATCCTTCGGCTAAACACCAAACCTTAAAATGCTGTGGCATAGCCTGCACATGTGAATGTGTATGATTGGAAATAAGTGATACTGAAGGTCACTTTAAATGGCATCCACTGACATCAGTGTATGAATGTCTGTGAATGGATGACGCCCTTTAAGTAGTCAGGAGACTAGAAAAGCACTATCTAAGTAAACACTGAACATTCCCATGCTAATTATAGCACGGCATTAAGAATATGGTAACCAGGCATAGCTAGCCTCTGTTTCTCTAGATTTTGTAAATAATTGAATTCCTTCATTCAGTATTTATTCAGTTGACTTTTCTCTAAAAGAGATTGGAAGGTTTACTTACTAAAAAAAACAAAAAACCATCCACCACAGCAGCAGCGAGCTGTGTTAGTGTGTTAGCAGACACAGTCAATGGCTTTGTCCAAAATCACTCACTATTCACTATGTAATAAAAACATCATTTTGTAGTGGTCTCTGAATTCTTTGCATTGGTCAGAGTAAAGGATTGTCAACACAGTACTGTTAGTTTGTCCAAATGATGATGACAGGCTTGAGACCAGAGTCTTTAGTGAGTGAATGAGTTTTAGTTGGAAAATGTATTAATAATATAAGCATTATTATTATTGGTTTTTTAAATAAACTCAGTATAATACAAGGTTTTGACCAAAATTCCTGCTGTAATTTACAGCTTTTATTTTTCGGTTTTGGTTGCCATTGTCTGTGGCCAGAGAGTGAGAGAGTTGACACTAGACAACCAACTCAGTTTCAAAAAGTACTCCAGTGTCCTCCGAAAAAAATAGCCATCAAAGACAGTCAGCCATCCACAAACTGAAAGATATTTTATGTTGCCCCCTAGCTCCTCCTGCTGTTATATCAGAGGATGATCCAGCCCATCCTAATGTACTGTACCACCTGCTTCTTCAACATGGTGTCTGTTAAAAACTGAGCCAAACTCACATCACATCACAACCACGGCTACCAGAATAATTGGTCTCCCCACACCCAAGATAACAGAACTCAACAACAGGGTGATCACATGCATTGAAACCTCAATAGAACAGGACATCACTCACCCACAGAACACCCACCTCACCCCACTTCCCTCAGGATGGAGGTACGGAGCACTGAGGTGCAGATGGGCTCGCCTTAGGAAATGCCTGATCCCTGCTGTTATAGCTGCCTTAAACAAAAGGCCAGAGTGTAAACTTTTAATTGCTGTTTGACATTGTTTGTTTTATACACTGTGTATGTACTTTGGAGGGAATTGTCTGTTCGGCAGAAACAGGGCTGTGAAAATAAGTTTCCCCATGGGGACAATAAAGTCTAAATGCTTGACAGGTACAAAATGCATGCTAACGTTTGTTAAATAGCACTTCATCCATTCAGCTGAGGGTAATGATAATATCATTATTTTATACATTTTTTCACAAAGTAAAGTACTGGTCAATTTTAAATATGATTTAATGATTGAGATTCATGTAGTCTTATAATCTCTTAATCTTAAGAAAGACAATAAGGTGTAAACCAAATTTCTTGGCCAACTCAAAGCAATCAATGGAAATGCAGCGAGTACAACTAAAAATATTATTTTATGAAACAATTTATATGCCCGTTGTGTTTGTTTGTGCAGTCTATTGTTCCCTATAATGTAAGAAATGTGAAACAGAAAACGTTCTTCTATCCTTCCTTTATAATATCTCCCTCATCTCCCATTAGGTCCTTCTTTTCCTCCCTTTGCAGCGCCAAAACAGCAGCAGCTTGCCTGCAGTCAGCAGCATATGTTGTTTTCTACTTTAAGGCAACACTATATTAGGGGAGGGAAATGGGTTGAGGCGAATTAGAGAGTGGAAGAAAGTGTAAGCATATTTCATATTTTCTACACTGAAGCCCTTTAATGTTCTTCTGCACAAATGCAAGAGGCAGAGCTTTAGAATTGAAAGTGCAACATGAATGAGTGCCCCGCAATCCAGCGCATTACTGAAAAGCACATTTATTACAAAAATTTAACACAGTGGGGATTAAAGCAGACAGCATTGCTGACTTACAGTCAGGTCATTATAAATGAGAACTATAGGGCTGTTTGAAATTCTTTTGTCTTCTCTGGACAGAACTAGGCACATAAATGTGTGTGTGTTGGAGTGTGTGGTAGTATGGTAGTTTCGCTGCAGCTGTCACACACACTGGATCACCAATGGCACAGTTCAGTATCCATCCTTTCTAGAGCCTAACCCAACAGCTTTCTGCCAGATGAGTTCTGTTCACCAGGCTGATAATAGAGGAAGATAAAGAGAGAAGAGGAAGAGGAGGGAGGGATTGAGGAGGAGGACAGGGGTGTTGCTGTAGCTCCCAGCTACAGCTTTGTATTGGCCGTTTGAATGAGAGAGGGCTGGTCCGTCTCCATCTCTCTCACCACCTCCACTGAGAAGAGAGCACAGAGTGAGCTACACACACACACACACACACACACACACACACCGGACACACGCGCACACACACACACACACACACACACACACACACACACACACACACACACACACGCACAGTCAGAGGTTGGAGGAACCATGTCGGGACATGGGACGGACCAGGAGCTGAATTGCACATACATACCTTCCAGAACGGTGAGGGAGCAGCAGGATGAAGTCAGTGGCAGAGTGTGAAACCATCAGACTGTGGAGTGGAGTGATGAAGACAAAAAGGCAGACGGAGAAAGAGTGTGACTGAGCTGCTGTTTTTCACCTGTCACAGAAGTTAGAATGAGTGCTGCTCTCATGGCGGGACCGGCCCCTCAGGAGCCCTTAAAGGTGACGTTTACCTCCCTCAAATCTTCCCTTTGCATTTTTCTAATCAGTATTTAGGCCCATTAATCTCATTTAGTCTGCGGGTGGGATTCTGGTGCATGCTTGTCTGAGACTTTCCTCGCTTAATTACAGTAATACATTAAATTGCACGATCTCTTAAATGTGAGATGTATTCTTCAAATATCCAGTGGAAACACAAATGTGTGTATGATAAACAAAGTAAGGCAGTCATTAAATTCATACATTAAAAACGTCTTTGAATTATCAAAGACATTTTAAGACTGTAAAATGTCAGAAAAGCGAGGGAATATTCTTTGTCAATTTATTACAGCATGTATATGAGAATTTGTTTTTTTATGACAGTACAAGCCGCCCCAATATCAAGCATGTAAAAAAGAATATTCCTTATGTTGGACGCTTGAACCAGCTACTTGACATTTTGAATCAAAGATGACCTGAGCAGTTCTTTAGTAAACAAAGTTCTTGCTCGTTGTCTGGGATTATTGATTTTCTCAAATGACAGAAAATTTAGGAAAAATTAAAATGACAATATCCAAAAACTCAGAGGGATATCCTTTATATTAGAAAACATGAACAATTCTCACATTTAGGTCGCTCAAATCAACTTATGTTTATCCTATTGATTGATAAATTATATTCATTGTATTTAGAAGATGAAGAAACTTTGGGAGCATTTAGTAGCTAGATTTTAGATGTTTCCCTCAGGAAAGCTGGGGCTCAGAGTCTTGCAGTTTTATATGGTAAAGCGAATGATTAGAGGTCTTGGGGCCGAAACTATCTCTTTATCGATATTTGTATTAAGAATCAAAATTTATACCCTAATGTTTTACGACACAGTTAATACAATTTTGAAAGAAATCATTATTCGCTAGTTTCCCTGCTCCCTGCGGATGTCTACAAATTGCTAGTTCAGTCAGACAACTCATGTTTGTATGTTTAAAATATTTATTGCAGCAGAACATACAGAAGGCTACTGTAGTTCGTATTTGGAGTCTAGGCTCCGACCTCTTCACTCCTCCCAGTTTTAATTTAGATGCAGAAATTTGTGGAGTAATGGGATGATATCTTAAACCACCCCCAGGTGGAGCCTACAGGGGGATGCTCGGGTGGTAGTTGGGCTGAGCGAGAGTGCAGCACTGGTGCAGGTCAGAGCTGGCAATGAGAAAGCCGAGGGTGAGACCAGAAATCTTGCAGCGTATATAGACAGCTAATTGGAAGTTGTCATATGATTAATGAGAATGATGCATGTCATGTGTGAAATCAGTTCAGCTCGAGTTGACCGCCTGAACTAGCTCGTAGGCGTTGCCTCATTTTTGGCCAAATAAGTTTAGAAATCAAAATCTTCCATTTACTATATTATAAAACATTGACAATTATTATTTCACATATTTTGGAATCCTGATTCACCTAATGATATTGTTGTAGTCATGTAGTGAAATAAAAGGATTAATGGTGTCTGCTCTGAACCCTCTGCAACGTTGATTTTGACTGCATTGAAAACAGCTGCTGAAACCTACGGTGTACAGTGTTGTTGTGTTTTTTCAGTGAAGGAAATCATATAGCTGTCAGTCTCTCTCTCTGTCAGCCTTGTTCTGTATCATGAGGATTTTTTCAGATGACATGTACACATCCACAAGTGAAGCGTGGTCCTTTTGCTGAATGTGATGAAGAGCTCAGAGGTCTTGGTGGAACACATGGGGTGTGTTAGGTGTATCGGGCTGGCACCCTGTCTTTCAGCCTCATCGGCTGAGACGGACAGTGAAGAGAGGAGTGGGAGATCAGGTTGACACAGATTCTCAGGCCCACACCTTATCTCTGACTTGCTGATGAATATTGTCTTTCTTTGGTTTTTATGCTCACATTCTCTAAAAGTTGTTGCTGCGAGATATCTTTCTGAGAAAAGTTGACGCTAACGATGCTGAACTTATCATCAGGGTGTGATTGATTGAGCACAACAAAAGAGAATATTTAATGAGACATGATGACGGCTTGAGAACCGACAAAGCCAAACAGTGCAGGGAATGAGATGTTGAAAATGTGTAGTTGTAAGCAAAACAGAAGTGCCAAACTGCAGTTTTAAAACAGTGAAAAATAAGAACTCCCCGGGCCAGATCAGGGCAATAAGGCTGCTGCATCAACACCCCTGACCACTCTGACTGTCACTCAAGCCTTATTACAACCCGTATATACTGCACCACATACATGCACACTAGTATAGAATTTAATATTGCTTGTTATAGATGCGACATTAGATGCATCCATTCTCGCACAGAGGTCATAAAATCTCCTTCAGCTGGGAATAGCTCTGACAACAATGCAGAAAGTAAGTATAAAACAGAGCTTTAAAGTGATCTTTGTGGTCGGGTTTCAGCCTGTATTCATTTTCCTTCAGCTGGAGAGTGTTACGCTTCACTTGCACCCAAACATTTATGAATCTGGGGAGTTCCAGCTCAACAGTCTGAATCCCTCATCAGCCTGGTTGTCAAATCAAATGGTTTCTCCAGTCAAAAGAAGACATTTGGTTGTTGTTGTATTGATCATGAATCCATATCCTCTTATCAATACATTGATTGAGGACATTAGCATTTAAAAGCGGATAATTTCCCTTTTGTACACCACCAAGCAGTATCTGCTATGTTAATATGTCAATGTGTTCTCTCCAAATAGTCAACCTGCTTTGCGACAGCTATAAGGGAGGAGTTGAGCCCCACAGTGCTGCAGATTTCCCTTTCATAATTATGTCAACCTTTTCCTTAATGTGTGTATACGTGTGTGTGTGTGTAACTCATTTTCCAGACCCAGCAGAAGTGCATCGCCATCTTTGCCCTTCTCTGCTGTTTCTCCGTGCTGGTGGCACTGATCTTCTCATCGGTGGAAATTTGGGGAGACGTTGAGGATGGGATCACAGAGGAGAACTGTTGCAGTGACTGCAGGTAAGATGCTTTGTGTCTGATGTGCTAGCATAACAAGGGGGAAAATGAAAAGGTTTGGATCCTTGTAAGATATCTATGGAGATTCCCGATTTAAGCATACCCAGAGACCCTTTTTTCATGATATAATTCTCAGTTCAGAGTATATAAACTTAATCTGTTAAAATAATAAATGATCAGTGCCCATATTCACAATCATTCTGAGAATACTCTCATTGAGCTCCTAACTTATATTTAAGATTCTAGCAAGGAGTCCAAGCTTTTAGTGATTTAGGAACACTCTCAAAGCAACATTGAAGTGGTAAAGACTTTGAGTTTGGAGGCGGGATTGACCCCATTGCTAAGCACGACACAATCTTTCAAAAGCTTTGATTGGTTGATCTAAACCTACCATCCCAATGATAATGGGCATAGAGGGACTGTCAAATCGATCAGTCTAATCATAGAATCAGACATATTTATGACAACTATTTTAGTTAATGAACATCTCTTGAATAAACTGTAAGGCTCTATATAGCCTGAAAAATGTTTGAAATAATTATGTTTTAAATTGAAAGATTGGCATAAAAATATGACACATATATTTCTATATGCAAAGACATCTTATAAAATATTATGGCCCCAAATAATGTTATTAGTTGATATTTATTTTTGTCTGACTTTCCCCCTCATCCATCCAAGTTTCTGCGACCCCCACTATTGACACCTCGCGACCTCTCAGGGGGTCAGGACCCCCACTTTTAAAAACAAAATAAACTGTCCTAGGTTACTACGCAGGATTTTGGGTACCTCATTTTAAGTTGGGTTTTCTAAAACTTTCAAACCATATTTGTACACACTCTTGAAAGAGAACTCCCTCAACTTAGCATTGTGCTACTTTATGTAGCCTATGCCAGACGTAAGTTGACATGTTTAATACGTAGTTTTTATTAAATCTACACTCTCTTAGTCCCAGTCGAAACCTGATGCCAACATTTACCGCCATGCAACTTATCAAGTTTACACATGACACTATCAAGTGTCATGTGTAAAATGTGGTTGTGTTATGCTAGTTTTTTTCTACTGTAGCATGGAGCTACTTGGCTTAGATTCAGATGAGGTCTGTTGGGTCTGTAAGCTAACTTCTTGACTCCACACCCCAAGTTAAAGTTTTCCCATTTTCAAACTTTTTACCCTTAACTGACATGGACTACAAGTTCAGTTCAGTTCAGTTTATTAGTTTATTTGAATCAGGAACAATGTACAAAATAACTTTAGTCTAAGAGGACTGAGAGATGCTTTGAACAGTAGGCCTAATGGATTTAGCTAACGAGCTGTTGTCCCTGGGAAGATGATGACAAAAGTTAAATACAGATCAACCAGTCATCTATATACACGCACGCGCACACACATTCATAAGTGACATAACATGATTCTTTTTTTTTTTTTTTTCATTCAACCAGAGGCTCCAAAAACTAAATAAGTATGTGTTATTTTCAGCATCGAGCTTGTGGAGAATATTCCAGATGACCTCTTCCTCCCAAAGGATGGCAGACCCCACCTCCCCCTCTCTGCTGGCTTTCACATTCTGTTGGACCAAGCAAAGCATTCGGTTGAGGTTGTGTCACCTGCCTGGTCCTTAAACCCCTGGGATCTGGAAACAACTCCAAGCACTGCCAAACAGGTACAAAGTCAGGGCAGAGGGCAGGAGTCTTAATCTCCTGTATTTCTGCAGAGCCTGAACCAACTGCATTTCCCAGGGGGCTTTGTAAGAGGAAATGCAATTATTTTCACGTAAATCTGTGTGTAGTCTTTTAATGAGGTTATTCCTGCAGAGATGGATAAGTATTAGCCTTTAAAGAGACATCTGTGCTCAACTAATACAGAACATCCCTTTCCTCCTCAGGGTCAGCTTTTGTTCCAGAGACTGCTCAGCCTGAAATCTCGTGGGGTTAAATTGAAGATTGCCAGCAGTCTGACTAACTCTGCTGAACTGAAGACCTTGGCAGCACACAGTGAGTGGCTGTCATATTTTCATTTTACAAAAGCAATTTGTAATGCCACGTAGCCAACCAGAAAAAAAAAAGAAAACAAAAAGAAGAATTTATGGTATAGAGGTCAGAAGCTGCCAAAATAGAAAATGAATAAATGTTTTTTCTTGTGTCACTTGAAAACTATTCGACTCACTTTCTTGACACAAAAAATATATTTGTAATTGATAGAATGAATATGAGAGCGTATGTGTTTCATATTAAACATTTTGAACACTAAACAGATTTAATGCTCAAAAAAGATTTAAAGCTCCTGTTACAGTTTTTGGTTCAATTATGAAAAAGAGCGAGATTAATATCGATGCCTCTATATGATACGTAAGCAACCAAGACCATCAACATTATAATTTTTTATGTCTGAAACCGCTGCTGCAGGGTGGGTTTTAGACGTGGTGATAAACTGCATGCTGCAGAAACACACTTTATTTATATTTTTCACTGTAAAGATTTGAGATGAGTCATACATTTGACATCCAAGAAAGCGAGATGATTTTTTTTTTCCAACTTAAATACCGTTACTTAAGCATGTACAGGACAAGATCGCATTGTCCACAGAGAGTGCCAAAATCAACACACATTGATTGTTTCTCACAGAAGCCATAGGGAAATGTATAAATAATTCATGCAGAATTAAGTACATTTGGATTAACAAAGCCCCCCACTTTTAATGTGCAGTGTCGGAAAAGTGCAGTGTCCGACATTATATGTTGTCCCTTTCGTTTTGTCGTTCTGATGTTGATCAGTAATCAGCCTTCTACAGTCCAATTATTTTACTGCTCATTGTTGTGTTTTTGTTATGTGGATTGAGATGAATGTTGGACAGAGACCCAAACCAGGCTGCTATATTGAAAGTTATAAATAATTCAATCATTAATTGTTATTGTTACGTCTGCAGATTCCTTCCTGCATGTCTAAGTACCTAACAACTCACTTGAAAAATGCACCATGGTCCGTGCATAAACCCCTTTTTAAATATATAACTCCTGTAATATTTTGAAATTTAAGCACTTTTTACAGCTGCCTCTTTTATGTCCGCTGCACATAATTGAGTAGAAGCATAAAGATCATGTGATTTGTTTGAAGAAAAACAGTTCTAGGCTGCACTTAGAGCATGCAGCCCAGTCCAGCAGCTCTGCAGAACAGGTTAGCCATTGTTCATAGCTGTCAAATTTCAAAATGAAGGTCAAGAAAATCATGAATGTGAAAATGAACCTGACTTCTCTCAGGCTGGCGGCCTGCTGTGCCCACATGCACGTCAGGCAGCTCAAGGCCAACAGGCACATTTCCAGATTTCCCTCTTTCTAATTCTTTTAAACTTTACATATTTGTCTCTCATTATCTAGATGCAGAGGTTCGTTTCATTAATATGACAGCTCTTACAAGAGGAGAACTACATTCCTCATTCTGGATCGTGGATCGGAAGCACATTTACATCGGGAGCGCTGACATGGACTGGAGGTCACTCTCCAAGGTAACAACAAACATCAACAACAGGAGTTTGCAGAGTGATATCAGAGAGGAGGATAAATGAGCCTCTGCAGTCAGGCGTGGTCAGGTCTGCAGTTCATTTCTGGATTGAAAATGGCAACAGAAGCCTTTGGTCTCTCAGTAAAGAAGACTAGACTCACTCAGTTTTAATTAAATGATAACCTTGGCACCCTGCGGGGACTTCAAACATATACAGTTCAGATTAGTTTCACTCTACACCTGTACCTTTTAATGCACTTACTCCAGCAACTCCTAATGGGCATCAGGAAGATTTAAGATTTGCTGTCTGAGGCGGGCCAGAGAGACAAGTAGCATTCACTTTGCATTTGATACGTAATCCACAATAGTGGAAGAACCACACAGCATTAGCATACGACTTGAAGTGATTACCTGGCACTTTTCATGCCTCAGCGCTGGCTGGAAGTAAGACTGTTCAGTACAATTATCTAAAGAGCCAGAGGAAGGAAACAGACACATGTGTGTTCATACACACACACACACACACACACACACACACACCCACACACACACACACACACACACACACACACACACACACACACACACACACACACACTTGCACACATGCTCACAAGTACTGAGAAAAGCTAATGATGGAAGAGCTGGAAAGAAGAGAGACAAAAGACAGTTGGGCAGAACTGACTTAAATTAACGATACATGTTAGCAGACAAAACCAAGACCTCTTTATGCTTCCTTCTGGGTCAGTCACTGAAATAGAATAAACATGAAACAAATTTGAAAAAACAGTTAATGACCGGGCTAGAATACATTAAGAACGGCTTGCTCTTGTTTGCTTTTCTCTGCCAGGGCCAGCCCTCTAATTCATTTTGCTCCCTTTTTTTTTTTTTTTTTACTAATATTTCTAATTTCTGATCCCTGTTCAATTTGAGCCCAAGATGATTTTTGTATCTTCAATATTCCCCTTACTGTGGCCCGAAATACTTCACAGTAATGACTGGAAGGATTGTGATTAAATTAGTTACATATGTCCTATATGTTCACAGAGGAAATTTTGAGTCACTTTTGTGATACCCTGGCTTTTCTATTACACTCATATTCGTGGTTTTGATTGAAATGCCTAAACAATTACCGAACCCGTTTGCCATGAAAGTGGGTACGCATCAAATACCTCCTCCTCCTCACAGCCTCCCTGCTCGTCACACAGACAGAGTAAGCACGGCTATATGAGTGATTTCTAAAATGCTTAACTGTCCAAAGTCCCTGATGATCTCTTAATTTTTCATTTAGCACTATGATCCTTTCATTCTTTCAGTGTATCAGTTTCAGTTTTTTGTTTTGTTCAAAGCTGCACACCTGCAAAGCCTGAGACACACTCATCAGCACATGTGGTTAGTGCTAGCAACCATAACCTGCCAAATCATTAGCATTGTCATTGTGTACAAGTTAGCATGCTGATGTTAGCCTGTAGCTCAGAGCAGTGCTGAGCCTCACACAGCCACTGGCAGAGACTTTTTTCTCCCTTTGGAAGAAAGATTGAATTAACATATTTCAATATACAACTACCATTATATTATCAAATCCTCATTCAGTTTCCCTATTCTTCCTTTAAATAAGCATCAGTTTGACTTTTTATCTCACTCTACTTCCTCTCTCACATTGCTTAAAAACCATCTCTATAGAGTGTAAACTACTCTCAGCATGCAACTTTTCTGCTGATTCACCTCTTCCTGTGTATTTCTTTCTGACACCCCGCAGAGGAAAGAATTGGGGCTGGTGTTGTATAACTGCAGCTGTCTGGCTCTGGACCTCCACCGAGTCTTTTTATTTTACTGGCAGCTCCACGACAAGGACTACATCCCCTCCATCTGGTCGAAGAGAGTTACAGCCCTCTACGGGCGGCACGATGCTCTGGAGCTGCAACTCAACTCTACAGAGGCCTCTGCTTATGTATCTGTGAGGAAGCACTTTGTTATGTTGCAGTATCAATACCCCATTAAACACATAGATTTACTTTATAAGACAATGTATGCTACAGACCACAGATTGTGTCAGTATTAAATTCTGAGTCTGGTTTACATTCCTCCTAAGGCCACAATTTCCTGATTCTGGACTGGATGGTGAATATCGTTACAAAAGTTTCATTACGAGCTAATAACATCCCCACGCAGGGTGTGATTAATCACGTTAATATCATGCTGAGGAGCATCCTGGGTCTGAAAATCTCAGTACGTCAGCCTAATTTGACAGTAATGAATCTTGTTACCCTCCTAGCGACAGGACGCTTATCAGTTGCATTTTGCACATTTATCATCCTATAGGAGCTAATGGAGCCATGCTGTCACAAGCTGCTGGCAACTCCAGCCTACTCTTGTTCCTTACACCTTCTAGCAGTGAAATATTGATGAAGAAATGCGCCTTGTTGTTCATCTTTTTTTATCTCCTACACCCGATCTGTTATGTTAGACATTTGGAAAAATAACAAACCAAAAGAAGAAGATCCTTGTTGGTGTAAAATAGTAAATTGAAATAAACTGCTGTCAACTATTTTTATTGAACTCTAATTAGAATAAATAATGTGGTTTGAACTGAATGCATAGTTAAAAATAGATGAGTGTAAGTCAACCCTTTTTTTCCATTTTATTCATACACATTTTGTATTACTTCTTTTTTGTTTCTTTTCTGCAGACCTCTCCTGAACTCTTCTGCTCTAAAGATCGCACCAGAGATGTAGATGCCATCTATCAAGTCATCCAGAGTGCAAAGACATTTATCTTCATATCCGTGACAGACTACCTCCCTCTGGTGAGCAGGAGTTTCAGAGGAACCACCAGCACAAGGTACACCCAAACTTTTATTATAAAGGCTCTGACATTCAATCATAGTACCTCGGGTAAAACAAGACAAAGAAACAAGAATCTAGGGAAACTATCGTTGCTTTGGGATTGTTGAGCAGTGTCTAATTGCATCTGCTGCATCAACAGGTACTGGTCCCATATTGATGAGATGATCAGAGAAGCCGTGGTGCTCAGAGGAATCAAAGTTCACCTGCTGATTAGCTTCTGGAAGAAGACTCATCCCCTCACCTTTAACTTCGTCACCTCCCTCAAGTCGCTCTGCATGCAGCTACACAACTGTTCATTCGAGGTGGTGCGTGAGTTCAAATGATTTCTTCAAGTTTTTGTATTTGCAGTGAACTACGGGGCATTCTTCTTGATTGATTATGGAAATATTTATTTGAAACTGATCTTCATTATTCATGTCTTTGCAGAGGTTTTTCAGTCACAAGGAGCAAAAGGAAGATGTTGAACATGGGCTCAACCACAACAAGTACATGGTGACCGACAACGGCCTCTACATCGGTAGGCAATGTTTAATCTATCTGCAACCAATACAACGTACTTCAAATGGACTCTCTTTGGCTTTTTTACATATACATATTTTTACAAGGTATTTTTGAAGGTCAGGCCTTTATGTAAACCATATGTCCTAGATTTTTTAGTTTGTAGTTTGATACCATTTTTACATCTTTCCATCAGTAATGAAGCTATGAAACCGTTAGCTCAGCTTAGTCTAGCTTTGCTTAGCTAGGTCAGATAAATTGACCACTCAGAAGCAAGCTTACTGTACCTGGTAGGCAAAAAGTCCAAGAAATTACTCTTTCGAAAACAGCAACTTTTTGTTTATATGCCGTCATTTTTTAAATGATTTTATAGCCTAAATTACTTTATTATTATTTTTATTATTTGAGTTTATTACACTTGTTTATTGTGATTATTTAATGTACAGTACACTGTGGAGTAGTAGACTGTGTTGGATTAAGTACTTTTCAGCAGGATTACTTCAGCTGTATTATTTCAGGTTTACATAATTAAGTTTCCCTACAATTACATATAATCACTATTTGACTTTCACTACATTTTAAGTGTGTTTACATGCTCTCAAGGACTACAGCATCTGTACATGGGGCGTGTGCACTAACCGTTAGGCTACCACCCTTAAAACTGTTGTGATCTTTGAGTGAGTCTTGCTGTGTTGGTGTCGACCTTGTTGAAAGAGATTTTGTAGCTTGCTTATAACCCACAGCCAGAAGGACTGGAGAAGGTTGATAACCAAGAGAAGAGGGTTATAATTATATCAAAAACACATGATGTCTTAACAGAGCTTCAGCTATGCTAAGATAACAGTTTCCTTGGTGTATTTTTATATTTAAAGTACAGTACATGATACTTGTCAGAGTTTTTAAACTATATATTATATATATAGACAAATATTTACTCTTTCAGACACAGATACGACACAAACACACCAAACTCTATGGATTTTTGGTATGCTAACAAAGACAAAATCTGAAGAACCAGAAATCCGAGTTCATTGTCATGAGATAAGACTTCTTCAATACTCAATATTGGAGTGTTTCTGTTTGTCCTCAGGTAACCATGACTGGGTTGGGAGCGACTTTGCCATGAGTGCAGGAGTTGGGCTGGTGGTCAAGATGACAAATAGCCCCACGGACAGGGGAGTGACAATCTTGGAGTACGTCAAGGCTGCTTTTGAACGAGACTGGAGGTCACGTTACGCCAAGGATCTGCAAGTTAACAGAGATCAACAGGGAAAATACAGACACCTGCTACAAAAGAGAATTCACATGGAGCCTAAAGAGGAAAACAAGTGGAACGACCCTTTACCTTTATAAGCACAGAATGTCTTTATATATCCTAAAGTCTTGTTTGCTGAATACGCTTGATTTTACAACACATATGCACAATATGAGAATGTGACTTAGACTGTTAGACTTGAATTTATTTTTGTGATGTCATTTCTAGATTTAATAACAATCAAAAATAACTTAATAACTTGACTCATTCATGTTGCAAGCTACAGTGACTGTTTGTAAATCACTAATTAATTATCAACTGTCATATGAGCATGCTATTCTGCATGGATATTGAAAGCAATATTCATACTGGAACTATATACTAAGACAAGCAATATGCTGATTATAAAATCAATATGCACTATACCAAACTTATACAGAATGAATCCATAAATGCATTCCATCAAACTCACCTGAACCTGTTTATGGAAGATTCTCCGATGATGCACTTTTTTGGTAAACAGTTGAGATATATTTCTTAACTCTATAAACTTTTTGATGCTCTCTGCATGCACACTGTAGCATGTAGAAACCTTTAACTGCCTTTCGATGTAATGCTTTTATTTCTTTACTGACACACACTCAAACATGTTCATGCACTAGTTTCACAGATATGACAACAACTGTAAGGATGTCATTAATTACTGTATCTTGAGTTTTCATCTGCCTTCATAAATGCGCCCTTTTCCTAACTGTTGTTGTGTTTATTAGAGCATCATTTCACTGGGTTGCATGAAGTGCCTCACATTAACACTCACACACTACAGCATAACAAGGTCAGGGGCTTCTCTACAGATAATGGTCTCATATCTCTGTCTTTGTCCCGTTTACTGCTTTACAGAATTTAATTACCATTTACTAATGTAGCACTGCCTGACCATTGTTCTCTTCCTATTCTAAGGAATTTTCAAAAAAGGCCTCATGGTTTTATGGTTGACAAAAACAGTGGTATGTAGGCTGGCATAGCCATCAAGCTCAGAGGGGTGGCCATTGCTTTGTCAAAACGAGGGACTTGAAAATGACTTTGCACAACAATTACATAAGACAGGTGAATACGAGAGGATTGAGTGCATCAAAAATTGAAACTGTTTTTGCTTACAACTTTTTAAACACAGGTTGACATGCAAAATTAGACTCACATTTATCAGCAACTAATTGCCAACATTTAAAAAATTTGCACTACTACTTTGCACTTTTAATGTTAAGACCAAAATGTTTTTTTTTTGTTTTTTTTTTAAATTGGGCTTCCAGCAATATAGATTTTGAATCTTTTTGTAGTAAATTATATGCTGCTTTAAAAAATGTGTTTTTGGGTGTAAATGGTAAATAGTAAATGGACTTGAGCTTATCTAATGCTTTTCTACTCTTCTGACTACTCAAAGCACTTTCACACCACATCTCACACCTACACATTCACACACGCATGGCAGAGGTTGCTATGTAAGACCATCAGAAGTAACTAATACCATTCATACACCGCTGACAAAGCAACGGGAGCAATTCAGGATTAAGTGTCTTGCCCAAGGACACATCGGACATGTTGCTGCAGGAGCTGGGGATTGAACCCTCGGCTTTCCAGTTGAGAGACGACAACTCTACCAACTGAGCCAAATCAATGTTGTGAGGGTGGGAGTTTTGGGCTAATAAAATGGGCTAACAAAGCACTTCGCTATATAGGCGTAATAATAATGATAATAATAATAATACATTTTATTTATTACACACTTTATACATTTGAAGCAAATTTCAAAGTGCTTTAATGCAAAACACTTCAGAAGTACCACAAACAAGAGCCTGAAAAGGATAATAAATGAAGCCAAAACCGGCATTGGCTACTTTGAATCAGATTTTAAATGTAGGCCTATAATGTTTAATTTAATAATTTGATTGCTCTAAAATGTGTAGGCTACATCATAGGCATAGAGTTAAGTCAAAGTATAGGATGACCAAGTTTAACAGCATCTTTAATGTGACCTGTGGAAGATTTACAGCTTTGTCTCCAGACTTTAACACAAGGTGGCGCCATAGTACCATCACAGGCTGACACTTTGACAGCTAAACTTTGGTTTAATGAGTTCGAGGGCTACACTAGCCTACATTCACAGCAAAAATAAAACCTTTTTTTAATTTCTATTCTATTTTTATTTCACTTTGAATGCTAAACAGGCTCTCTGGACCCCACCTTATGATGTAAAAACGTCATATAGCCTAATTGTAGCCTACTTAGGGAATTTACTACTTAATTTTAACCGGGCAGTTACATGACATCCTTTTTTGAGTTATCCAGAGAAACATGGCCTAGGCCAAGTGAAGTGAATTTAAATAGCCTAATTTCCAATTAATGAAATGAAAAAAATATAGCCTACACACAAGAACTTCACTAAAAGTTTCCATTCCCAGTTAAGTATCCCGTTTTTGTTATAGCTCGCTATTATTAATCAAACAACTAAATATATAATCTCCAGCTAAGTGGCTAACGTGGCAGGGTGTTTTAGCATCAGTGCTGCTTTTGTTGCCGTGTGAAAAAGGTTGCTGTTGGGGAGGGGAGGGGGCGGCGTTGTCATGGTAACAGATTAAAGGCAAAGATATTTCAGATAGCTCTATTAGTGCTTCCTTCTGCTGCTACAATGATTCAAAGGCTGACTCAAAGTGGAGGGACGTTTTGTTTTATTTTCTTTTTGTTTAGGCTATATGTTTGAAATAAAGTGGAAGGCTGCATTTGGAGAAACCAGGTTAGTTTGGACAGTTCAGCAATTTTGAAGTCACACATATACCCGTCTGTGTGACGAGCAGGGAGGCTGTGAGGAGGAGGAGGAGGAGGAGGAGGAGGGGTAAGGGAGGGGGGACCGACGGCAGATGCCTTTGCAGCAGAGGACCAAGGAGGATGTTGGTGAGTGTGGTGTTGTTGCGGGACAAAATGCGGATAGGACTGTGCTTGAACTCCAGTTTTGTGTGGATTTAGCTGCTGCGAGACGAGCCTGAGTGAAAACACCGAGAGGAGGACATTTCCAACTAGTTGAAGAAAGATGGATGGGACGACATGAATGGTGCACTTCTGCAGGATGAATCACTAAAAAGAAGATGTAGGCTATAGTTACGAGGCTACCACCAGTCTTTTTCTGGTTGAAACAGCTGCGTTACCGTTTTTAAGTGTAACACTCACAACCTTGGTAACGATGGAAAGTGGAGTTTTTCTACCTTGTCTGGATCAATTCATGCTGAGCCCACTTGTCACTTGGGTAAGTGTTGCAGAGGACGGTGATGTTCCAGATAATGTAATCGCCTATCATCCTCTCACTCTGAACTACTTGTTCTTTTTTTGTTATTTAGGTGAAGACATTCATGCCAAATGATGGTGGCATGCACTTGGACTTCTCTGAATTACTGGATGGAGTCTTTTTAATTGACATCATGACTGAAATGTAAGTCACTTCATGCCAGCTTTTGTTTGGAGTTTTATTTGTCAGATTTTAAATCTAGCTTGTCAGCTGTGCCCAGTTTGTCAGATTAGTTGTCATTGTTTAAAAGCTCTTGATTTGACACAGGGAATCCCAATACGGTATGATTAACTATGATTAAAGGGACCTGAAATGCTTGGATGAGCAGAATGAACCTGCATTTTTCCTTAATAACTTCTCTTCTTCTCTCATGACATGTTTAGCAGATACTGATACAGTATCAAGCATCTGCTAACATTCTTATCCAGGCACCAACAGTGCTGTCTTTGTTACTTAGCAGTAATGAAGAGGATCTTTGTAGTCTGCAGTAGTCTTTAAATACAACATTCTTAGAACTTAAATGCCAGGATTTTTTTCAAATATGTCAGAACAAAAATAAAGTTACAGATATTCTGTCACTAGTGCTGTATAGTGAGAAAACCCTTTAAAGAAAACAGTGAACTAATTTTCCAAAGACACAATGGCCATCATAGAAACTGTCAAGAAGCTACTAAAGAGATTATGATCGGGGTGCCTTATGTTCTGAGGGTATTACCCTCCCAAACAAACTTATGGTACTCTGGCAGTTTGCAGCATGTCAGAGATTTTGTAAGATAACATTTACTTAAGTCGCCCCCCCATCAGGATAAAGCGACTCTTCAGACATTGACTGTAGAACACAACTTGGAATTGATGACTTGCAAAGAAAAGGTTAAAAAACTGATGACCCAGTGCACTTGTGGATAATGCTGTCTGGCCACCCCAAGTCTACAGTATCCATTCATCCCACTTATCCCTCCAGGGTCACAATAACCAGCTCTAAATGCAAAACAATGCTGTCACAGAGGGAGGGGAGGAGAGGGGAAGAGGCGGGATAATCTCCTGGATTGGGAGACCCTCTGGGATTAGGACCTTGTTGCTGGTGTTTAGTGGCGGTCAGACGCAGATGGGAGGGAGGAGGAGGCAGAGAAACAGGGCAAACTGTACAGAGATGGAGACAGGCAGCCTGACAAATGTCATGCATGAGTATTAATGCAGTGTCTCTGTCTCTACTTTATCTGTGAGGGCTCCTGGTCTGTCTCTGTCTATTTTTTCCCAGTTTTAAAATAGACAATCGCAGTTTCTGACCTACTTATGTAAATCACAGTTCCATGAATGATTACATACATGCAGCAATGTAAGACAGTTCAACCTTAGTTGAACAAGTCAACAGCCATAGAGTCGGGGCCAGAATGCTTCCTTTTGGTGGGAAGTCTAATGCAAGGCTATTTGGCTCAAAAACAGCCCAGTTTGTTTGCTGAAAGAGATGATGTCACACAGGCTAAAGTTAGGAATGAATAGGGACATAATGCATGTTTTCATGGGGATCCCTGAGCCAAGACTTTCACCAGCTTGCAGCTTTCACTCACTCTATTCCATTGACAATGACTGTATTTATTTTTTTGAGTGGAAATAAGTAAAATTGCCCTTTTCCTTTATTCAGAAATCCCTCCGCTGCATCTCAGGGTGCAAACAAAGTGAGCAGGGATCCCAGTCAGAGGGTCCACAACCTGAACTTCCTTGTTCAGCAAATCAAGACATTTTATCTGGTGAGTACTGCATGTTGCTTCTCCTTGTTTCCCAGCCATATCATACGTTATATAATGTATCCAAGGTGCTTCTTTATGAGCTTTTAATCCAACTCTAGATCAGGTTATGGAACTATTTTGTATAATATTTTCTATTCTGCCATAATTTTGCATCATCCATAACCCACACAAATAGGCCCACACATGCACAATCCATATAGTTGGTGGCACTTGTGTCCCAGCAGATCAACTTGCTCTTGTTAAGATGCATGGCCTAAATATCAGCCGTGTCTGCATCTGTGTAATCAGCACAGCAGCGAGGTTAGAACACAGCAGAGAGAGAGCCAGAGTAAAGCTGCTGTCAGAGCCACAGACAGACTGAGATTCAGAGCGACACATAAAGTCACCAGATTCACTTCTGATCTTGACTCTTGGATTTTCTGTCTGTGTCAGAGACATTAAGTACAAAAGAGCTGAGCTTTCATCTGTTGAGATCTGATCAAATCCCAAGGAATGTAATTTTCTGAGGACAGGACATCATTCTCTTCAGATAAGAATTGCGAAGAAGAAAGCATTCTATAAAAATACCATTGTTTGTCGATTTATCTGATGTCAGAAAAAGCACGTCTGATAAGTGTTTCTGATTGTTGGTGAACTTGAAAAAGCTTGAGTTCTTCTTCATTGCTGTAACCACAGTAAATACAACATACTTTTGTACTTCCTGTCTGCTTAGTTAAAACATCACATTTGGATCAGACTTTTTATTGATGACTTTCTTGTATAAATAACTCTCAAAGAAGTACACTTCACATATTTTAACTGCTGTCATTTAAAAAACTATATTAATTCTGGTCCACTTTTGATTAATCTAATGTCAGCTGAGCGACTCTACGTCTCCATGGTTAAAAAATCGGACAGAAAAGGCTCTCATGTGCCCATTCAATTCAGTTAAAATGGAAGTTACAAACTTTTCAGTCAAGAAAATGCTTCCTCTACTGAGTCTATAGACACATACAGACATGCAAGGTTTATTCACCCTGATGTGTAGATCACGTTTCATCACTCATCAACCCCAACAAAGCTGATTTACATATCATTTTAAAGCTGTAGCATAAAGGCTACATTGAAATGAGCGGCGTGCTCGTCTGGAAATGTGCATGCAATTCTAGGCACGCTTTTCTCTACACAACACCTGCACCAGGTCACACAAACAGGACAAATCAAATACTCAAATTAAATCCCACCCATTGCTCGTTTTTTCATGACCTATTTTCAACCCAAGCATAAAGTGGAACATTTGAAAAGCAAACCATATTTGTTTTTTGGTATCTAATTAATTTACAAATACAAATATAACTCATCTTTTTTGTTTTTCTCGACTTTGGATTAACTAATGATACACTGATCATCGTGGTATCAAGTCGGGCAAATTCAGACAGCAAAGAAGCTTAGACGTGTTTGCCATGCGCGTTATTAATAACATATTTTTATTCTCTTTACTTTCTTTAAACACTTTTCCTGAGCAGAATTTTCTAATACCCCTGAAGATTAAAGTCTTCCTCTAAGCACCGCAATCGGACATGAGCTAGGAAAGGAGAGGATGATGGGAGATTGATGGCCGTAAAATGAACTTTTCTTAAAGGGATTGTGTTGGCAGTCATTAGAAAATGTGACTGTTGCTGTAGGTTTTAGTTGTATCACATCAAAGACTAAATGACTCCTGTCGACTGTAGCTTTCCTGGCCTATGGGAATAAGTAATAGTTTCCTGAGCTTTATGCGGCCACTTATCCTCATTAGGAGCAATTAACACACACACTGTACACACACATGGATGCAATCCACTATAGTCTGGTGAAAGTTTTGGTGAGATTCACCAATGCAGCAGGGAAACTGGCTCTGTCATCGACCCATTCAGAGCCCTCCTCCTCTCTTTGGCTGTGTTTCTATACATGTGTTCAAGCAGCTGCTATGTGCTGTACATACATACGTCCCTGTCCATTTAAGCACTTTGGCTAGACCTCAAGACTTTTTGTATTCATCCCTTGTTTTCTTTGTTTCCTTTTCTCCAACAATCTCCCCTGCCCTCTCTCTCTCTCTCTCTCTCTCTCTCTCTCCCTTTTCTGCAGGAGAATCTGAGACAGTTAATCATGATTCCTCTGCCCAACGTGTTGCTGCTTGGCAGGACTATGTATTCTGGTATGCTCTTTTAGAGTTTTCCTTATCTCCTATCTCTATGGGAGCTGCAGTCACTATGTGATTAGAACCTTATTTCACCTGGTTGCTGATACTCCATTACTGGTTCTTTGTATTTCTAAGATTTACCAAAGATTAGGAAAATCTTTCCTATAAGACTCAGTTCTATATTTTTAATTTGGAGAGAATATGCAAACAACCCCTACAAGGAAGCTTAAGTGAGCTATGACATTTCTAAAAGGGTTACACATTTTGATTCTTAATAGTAAATAATAAAAACTAGGCACATTTTTGTCCACAACATCAGCTTTCCAGCTCTGTAAATGTCCAATGTATTTCCTGACAGACTGCTTTAGCTCTGTCTGATACAGTTTCAATTCAATTGCACTCTATCTGTCTGATTACCGCTCTGGCTTGTGACAGTAAGGCTTTGGCAAGTGGTGACCCAAATTCACCAGCCAGCACTTGACAAATCCATGTCAGCAGCCCTCACTGCTTCAATCTGATACGTATTATTTCAGATAATGAACTTCTTTTCACTCCCAACAGAACAAAGTCTGGAGGAAATAAAGAAGCTTTTACTGCTGCTGTTGGGATGTGCAGTACAGGTAATCGCTCACTGTCAGACCGTTTGTGCTACAAAAGAAAAAACCTTTTCAGAAACCTGAAAAGGACTGCCCGAACTGGAGATCTAAATCTGTTTCTATTTCCATCTAAAGCTGTTCCTATTTTTGATTACAGAGTGAAAAGAAAGAGGAGTACATCGAGAGGATACAGACGCTTGACTTTGACACAAAAGCTGCCATCGCTGCACACATACAGGAGGTATCTGACTTGTCGGGCTGCGTCTGTTACAAATATAGAAAAATGATGATACAGTAGGTTTCACAGCTATTGAGAACAACACATGACATTTGATTCTTTTTATCAGTATACACTTTGAGAAACACTTTTTAAATAACATTTTCAAGATGATGAACTACAGAGGATGGTTCCTAATAATGCTCTTAATATATTAGTTACATAGAGAAGCAACATTTCATGTCATACTGTAGCTGCACCCTTTGGATCTTTCATAAAATATTCCTCTTCTTCCTGCCTCCCTTTACACGTTCACCAGTTGACCCACAGTCAGGAGAATGTTCTGGATCTTCATTGGTTGGAGTCCAGTGATGTGCATCCAGATGACCTGGAAGCTGTAGCTAGGAACATGGTAACACACCTCCGTCATCTGCTGCACCAGAGGGATAACCATCTAGAGGTAAAAACACTTCTTTCCATCACTTACTCTTGTTTGAAGTTTAATACATACTAATAGACTTTTTCTGTGAATTTGGAAACGTGTTTGAACTTTTGTATGAATCATAAAACGTTTTCACATAAAGTCATATATGGGATATAAAGCGGCTATGATGTGTTCATAATAGTCATAGACAGTTAGAGAACTGAAATGATTACACTGATGTGTTAAATACTTGATTCTGATTGGCAAAGTGCTCGTGGCAACAGTCTACTATCCCTCGATAGATCACTGTTGTTAAGGAGAACAAACTGTCTCTAAGAAAAGCATACAGTTGCGAGGGATGAGGCTCTAATCACAGAATCTGGGGGACTCACTGTCATGATATCAATCCGCCGAAAGAAGTCCGGTGAATTTGACATCCGTCTGTTTCCTGACGATGAGAAAGGTGAGGAGGAAAACAACGGAGGAAAGAAGTTTAAAGACACCAACTGAACACTTTGACAGAGAAATCTTCAGACCTGAAGATGGAACATGAAGTACACACTTTATACATCCTGGTATGAGTTGTCTAAAGATAAAAAGACAACAGGCCTACTGTGATGAAACAGAAAAACTCAATCAGCTACTGAACTGATTCATGGAGATCTGTTCCCCTCGTCTTACTGCACTTTCAATGTAAATGTTAATGTGAGCTAGTTTAGCTCATTTCATGAAAGTTAACTGACTGAACACAGCTATACTTCAATCCACTGTACCTTTAAACAACATAAATGATGCTGTGCAGCTGTAGGTCTACTCTCATATGTACAGGTCAAATTTTACCGGGGTTTTTAAATAGTACATAGGTTTCTATTCTTATTCCTGCACGGGTTAGGGTCAGGGTCAGGGTTCCACTCTGCGATAACAACCTGCTCACTAAACATTATTTTAACTGTTCTAATTAACAGGTTAATCGACTGTGAAATCATACTGTAAGCTGAAGGTAATCTGTTCTTTTGCAGACTATAGCAGAGCTAATGCAGGAAAAGGAAGGTGTGGTTAGCTTGCTCGGTAGCCCCTCCAGCCCGCAGTCGGCCAGCTACTCTCCCAGCATGCAGCAGCAGGCGGGGACTCAGCAACACCTAGCAGTGGAGCTGGCTGACTCCAAGGCCAAAATCAGACGGCTTAGACAAGAACTGTGAGTACCACAAAGACTTTGAAAATAGTGTAGACAATTATAAACTTTGTCAAGACAATTATAAATGCAGCAAGGTAAAAATAGAACTGATTTCAAAGTCCATCACCCTCCTTTGACATTGATTTGTCCACAAATTCACTTTCTTTGGTCCAAAATGCATCCCTTTGACAAGTAAGAAGGTCATAGAGTAAAACATTCTCAGGGGTAGCTGTTAATATTGTGGATGGCTGTTTGTAAAGAGAGTGAGAGTTTCCTCTGGGGAACTGCCAACAGAGAGTGAATGAGAGGCAGAGGCAGAGAGAGAGGGATATTAGAGATGCCCCAGGGAGTTTGGCCCACATTACCGCCTGCTTGGCAGGTTCCATGGCTGTGCACTACCACTGACCCACATTGGCTCTGAATTTCAGCACACACACACAAACTAATCCTGATCCGATCAAGAACCTCGGTTCCATCTTTCCTTCTCATCCCATCTTCTCGGGCGTGTTGTCCTCTCTCGTTGTCATGCAAGGATTCCCATACTGCTGCCTCTGAGCAAACACAAAACATCACTTAAAGCATCAAGAATGTCTTACACAGACCTTCCATGTGCGTATACATACAAAGCTTAAAAGCTCTTTCTGTGTGGATGACTTGAATGTGGTAAGATCCATGCGGAAGGAAATTAATAATAAGTTTAAGGAAGCTTATGTTGGACTCCTTTTCAAGCTTTTCAGTTTGTAGTAACAATTAATTCTACAAATCTAAAATTATATATATATATTTAATGTGATTTAAAGAGGGATTCATGTGTGTGTGGTACCGATATATGCATTTGGTCATTTGTGTATTAAAATATAGACTAAGAAACCTGTCTGCTTGTCTGTCTCACAACCTTTCAGAGAGGAGAAGAGTGAGCAGATGCTGGACTGCAGACACGAGCTGGAGAACATGGAGGCAGAGCTGAAGAGGATCCAGCAGGAGGTTTGAAACATAAAAGAATAGATTGCATTTCCTTCTCATGGTGACACGCTGTAACCTCCTGACTGCTCTGCAGATTATGCAGATTATTGCAGAGCATACTTTGCTGTAGAGCAGCGCTTAATGACAACACATCTAAACCTCTGAACTCTGCCTCAGAGATACAAACTAAAGCTCCTATGGATTTGTCTGATCAGATCGACATTTGTATTCTCTGTGTAAGCCTTGTGGTCTCTGTTGACTGTCCATGTTTACATGGTTCATGTGGTAAGAACAATGAATGAAGCATTGATTCACTTTTTAACAACTTTGAATCTTAACATAATCCTAACATGTTGTTATCATATTAATATGTCGTATATGCTTACTGCAACTACAAAGTTAAACATGCAGCCGCAAAGCAACATTAGTATTCACATCTAGCCATCTGCTACGTATTAATCAAATAATGAGCCTCCTTCTGATGTGATTTAGTCCTCAGCACCTTCTGAGGTAAATATTCAGACCTTGTCTACTAAATGCAGCAAATGCTACCTGCTAACCATGTCTGCATGTCCTTTGGTTCTGGGCCCATACCCTACAGCAGGTAGCTCAATACTGCCTTCTTAAATCAACGGCCTGAAAATAAGGATTATGTAAACCATGAGACAGAAACAGCTTTGAAAACAACACAATGGGTCTAGTGGTTTGCTTGTGCACGCCATGCACAAAGACTGATGTCAGACCCTGTGTCGAATCCAGCCTTTGGCTCCTTTCCTGCATATCTTTCCCCACACTCTCTCTCTCCCTGATTTCTGACTCTATCCTCTGTCCTGTCCCTCAAATAAAGACATAAAAAGCCCAAAAATTAATCTTGAAAAAATGAAAACACAACAACAGAGTGGTGCAGATATTCATCTTAAATTTTGCTTTTATTCGGCCCCTCCACCAGAACTCCCAGCTGCTTGTGGACGCGAGAGCAGCCCGGACCTATCGTGATGAGCTGGACGCCCTAAGAGAGAGAGCCATAAAGGCGGACAAGCTGGAAAGTGAAGTGGGACGGTACAGGGAGCAACTGCACAAGATCGAGTTCTACAAGGCCAAAGTGGAAGTAGGAAAATGAAGACTACAGAGTGATATGAATGTTCCATTAGTGAAATTTGACACATGCATTTTGACTATCAATGCTTGAGAATTAGGAAAACCATTGAAAACTTAGACGGAGCTATCAAATATTAATGCATTAAATAAAATATTGGATAATAGGAATTTAAAAGCATTGTTTCTATTGAAATGATACAGGAGAGTTTTTTTTTTTGGAAAACATGAATGGAAGTGACACATGTAGATAAAGAGCTGTGACTTGGGGTTTAATACAAATGTTGTAATCTGAAAAGCATCATTTATATTAATGTTGTTTGTCTGTATTTTAGGAGCTGAAGGAGGATAATAGGGTACTACAGGAGACCAAAGAGGTGTTGGAGGATCAGCTGGAAGGCTTGAGGGCTCGCTCTGACAAAATCCACCAGCTGGAGAAGCACAGTCTGCTGCTGAAGTCCCGGGTCCATGACATGGAACAGGTAAGACTTCTACACACAGGGAGGAGTCCTCTGTGTTATCTCTGTGTAGCCTTTTATGAGGCCTCTTGCACAACTGACAAGAAATATCAGCGGTAGTATGATACAGTTGATGATTGCTGAGTCCTTTCAGAAACTTGACAGAATCATTGCTCAAACTCCTTTTGATTGTGCTCAAGGAGAGGGAGGCAGATCGGAGGCGCATTGAAGAGCTTCAGGAAGAGAACCTGGCTCTGTGTTTGGCTCAAAGGAGGAGCATGGAGGAGTCCAAGCACCTGGGCTGGGAGTTAGAGCAGCTGTCAAAGACCACAGAGAATTCTCAGGGTAAGAGATGGTGATTCATTGAAGCTGCTTTCACACTTGCACAAAACTCGTGAAAAACTCCTTAAGTTTTCAGGGTGAGATGTATATGTGAGCGCAAACAGCTGAATATTTCACTCTGACTTTATCTAGAGTTTCTCCTGCCAGCCCCCTTGTAGAATTTCCGTGTGAAGTCAGAGTGAGCTGATGTGAGAATGCAGCAAGATAAAATCAGAAGAATTCATTTTGAGCAAGTGTGGTGGGGTGGTGACGTTTACTTCCTGTGATTTGCATGACTATAGACTGTATGCACATGACCAGCACGATCTCCGTGCACATCATATAACTGCTGCATTATGTTTTCTGTTCGCCATTATGTTCTTTTACACTCTTTTAGCGATAATGTGAATTTTTTTAATTTTACGTACCATTGATATGAAGGCAAATATCCTAATAAAAGTGTCATAAAGCTAACTCTGTTGCTCCGTTCTCCAGATTAAAATTGTCAGTTTTACATCATGTCTTGCTTTAGGAGACCCCCTTGCAAAAGTAATGTGGAACAACAAAACAAAAAAATCTGATCTGAATAATAAATCTGGATTGAGCATTGGCTTGCAGTGTGAGCGTAGTCTTACTCTGCGTGCATTACTTCAACAGTTTTCATGATCACCATCGTGTGTTTGTTTAAAGGTCTGCAGACTCTGAGCGAGGAGGTGAGTGAGAGGACCCGCAGTCGGATGCTGAAGCTGGAGAAGGAGAACCAAAGTCTCTTAAGGACCTTAGAGGAACTCAGAGCCACCTCTTTAAAATACAGCACACAGCAGAAACAACGCCAACACTTCGAGTTTAACCATGTCTCTGAGGATATTTGTAGCACCAACAACTGTACCTCATCAACAGGTGGAATAACGGGATTACTGAGCTCCTGCTCAGTAGAAAAGTGCTCTAATGTAGTCCTGCAGAATGGAGATTCAAACTGCCATCAGCCACTCAGAAGAGACGGTGCACAAGAGACAGATGAAGTCCAGAGTGAGATGCTCCCAAGGAATAATCCAGACCTTCATATTCAGGAGAAAGGACAGCTGGAGGAGGAAGACAGTGGAGATGGCATCAAAGAGCTCATGTCTGACCTGGAAGTGTTAGAAAATAATCACAATGGGCTCCATTGTTTTGTTGGATCCCGTGATCCCTCACCTGGCTCAAAGAGCAGCAGTCCCTGCCATGACAGCATCTTCACCGCTCTGCCAACACGCTTCTCCTATGCCAGCAAGCACACACAGCGGCTTGAGGCCAAATGCAGGGCCCTGGACACAGTCAACCAGCATCTACAGACTGCTCTTGATAACACTGGTAGGTTCTGTGGAACAAAATAAGAAAAGAAACTCTGTTACTGTTAAAATGTACCTTTTCTGTATAATGTTAATGTTCTTTATGTCTTAAGAGCGGAAAGTTCAGCGCCTGGAGGCAGAGGTTGAGGAGCTGGAGGCAGAGAATCACAGTCTACAGGCTGCTTTAGAGGAGCTTCGGATCTCTGCACGACGCCTGGAGCAACTGGAAACAGAGAAACAAAGCTTGGAGCAAGAAACCACAGTCCTAGAGAGGGAAAAGAGGCAGCTAGAGAAAGAGAATCGCCGACTCCGACAGCAGGTAGGGGGACATGTTTCTTATGGGTAAGGTGTCAGTTACTATCCTAAGGTAGGATCTTGTTTGGAAGATTTGCATTGCTCTTAATAAAATGGCATCTGATGTTTTTTCTCAGGCTGAAATCCAGGAAGCCAATTTAGACAGCAGCAACGTCTGTATGGCCAGCCTAGAGAGGGAGATGCGTTTCCTTGTAAAGGAGGTGGAAGGCTTAAGGGAGACTGCTGAGAGGGTCAAAGGCCTGGAGACAGACAACAGAGAACTGAGCAAGCAAGCAGCTATCGACCAAAGGACCCTGGCCACCCTCAGAGAGGTGAGGGGAGGGATGTAGAAATTACGCTGACTGATGAAAGAATCTGCCCTGACAAACCTGACGTTTCACTGATTAAGCAGTGTTTTTCCCTGTAAAGAGACAGTAAAGAGATGTGTTTCACAGAGGTTTCCAGATGGATGACGAGATCTCATGATTTGAACAGATGCAGCATTTTCCATGACATACCAAAGTCCAATACAAACATTTATTACAAACATTTACAATATTTATGTATTTATTTGATTACCTAATCACTGAGAGTAACCTAGTTTTGTCCTGAAGACTGGCCAAGTGCAATGGTCTGCCTTTAATGAGTATTTCACGTTTTGAATGGGTTTGCAGTTGAACATTGAATGCATGAAAAAAAGTATAAAGCTTCTATATTATACTCCAAGATTGGTATGTTTGCCATTTAAAACATCTGTAGTAGCTCTGAATGATTTACAGTTTTTTTTTAAATCCTTATTTATCTCACAGAGTGTCTGTGAGCTAATTCTTAGTTAAGCCTCTGTCTGACACAGCCAATTTGAGACACTGTCTCTTCAAGGCCCCGCTTCCCACAAGCCCAATTTCCTCTGATTGGCCAGCTCTCCCGAAGCTTCCTTGGGGAGAATCCAGAGTTATAGTGACATAGCATATGAGGAGTTTGGGGGACTTTGTGATGTCACAGAATCTCAATGGTGGAAAAAAAAACTGTCTGAAACTTGGCATTTAGAGCATCCAACAGACCCTGAAGACTTACTTGGATATAAGTTTGTTTACAGACTGATGTGAGTGTTTGCCCATGCTAAGTTAATATCCAACATTGAAACAATATATGTATGTCTGATAATATGGAACAGAACCTCCCATTTACATATTTGAGCAATTAAGATAGCTAACAATTGGTTCTTAATTTTTTTTAAATACCTTATTTGTTGGATGAAAATCACCAGCACTCCTTAGATCTCAAAGCCTTTTTTCTCATAAGTAAAATACATGAAAAAAAAAAAAAACGCCAAAAAAATGTCTCTTTGGAACACATTTTTAGGAGCTGGTGAGCGAGAAGCTGAAGACCCAGCAGAGAGATAATGAGCTGAAGAGGCTGGCTCATGAGTTGGAAATGAAAATGCCGAACCAGGAGACTACACAACAGGTTGAACAAGAGGCACAAGATAACAGGTGATTACAGACTTCTATGAGTTCCCATTGTGTGAATAGTGATGTTGATATGAGAAATGTTGATAGAAAAATTCCTTCTTGCGTCTCTGCAGCAGGTTCAAGATGCTGGAGTCAGAGTTGGAGTCATCTCTAAAGAGATCTCTTCAGATTAAAGAGGACAAGATGTCCGCTTTGGAGGCTCGTCTTCAGGAATCCTCCAACCTGAACCAGCACCTTCGACATGACCTCAAGACTGTAAGTCATGGCCTGTGAGTGTCACATTGGAGAAAAATCCTTTTAATTATTTCATTTCATTTGATTCAAGGTGTTTGACACCTTTGACCCCACAGGTGAAGCTGAGCTATGAAGCCCTGCAGCAGAGGCAGGAGGAGGAGTGGGCGTCATCAGGTTCCCCCCCTCCCAGGGAGACAGGCAGGGTGATGAGTGAATGGCTGCGTGAAAGCCAGGAAGCCACACGGGAACTACTAAAGCTCAAAGACCGTCTCATAGAGGTGGAGAGAAATGTAAGGGGGTTAGCACTTATTGAACAAGATAACCTGTGTAAGGACAACTTTATAAAATTGCAAAAATCATCAACTAGCGTTTCAATTTTGAACTTTATGTCAATTGTAGAAAACAATATAGTCTACTGATTATCATATTTTTTTCCTAACTGCTGTCCCATTGTGCAAAAATTAGTACAGCCAACATATTGGGCAAGAGTTAATTGCGTTTTTTTTCTTTGTTCTTCTGCTTTTCTTTCTTCTCTCCAGAATGCCACGCTGGAAGCAGAACGCCTGGCTACGCAGGCCCACCTGAAGCAGCTGGAGAGTCAGTCAGACAGTCAGCAGGCTCAGGTCCTCGCTCTGCAGAGGCAGGCTGCATCACTGCAGGAGAACAACACAGCCCTACAGACACACAATGCTAACCTGCAGGTGCCACAACAACACACTAATCTCTGGCAAATACTTAATAATACTGGCACCAACAATCCTTTGGTGATACATAGATATACTTGAGCTTCAGTGTCATTATGCAAGCAGAATGCACACACTGAATGCATTTCTTCCACATTTCTTCTTCAGGTGGAGAAATCAACTCTCAACTCACAGAGCGCCTCCCTCATGGCCCAGAATGCTCAGCTGCAGCAGCAGCAGACTGGGACAGAAAGCGAGCGGGACAGCGCAATACGGGAGCGTGAAGAGCTGCGTGGTGTTCACGAGCAGCTTCTTCGGGATCACGAGCGGCTTGCAGCTCTGCATGAGCGGCAGGCCATGGAGTATGAGGCCCTGATGGGCAAGCATGGCTGTCTGAAAAACGCACATCGTACTCTGGAGCTTGAGCATCGCACTCTGCAGGACAGGTAGGGAACGAGTGACAACTTGTAGAAATCATGGATTTAGTGTCACACCATGTGGTATGCGATGCCTGTATTTTCATTGTATGTGTTTGTGATGTGTTTGATGGTATCTTTAGGTACAATTGCTTGCTGCAGAAGCGGACCAAGCTGGAGGATTTGGAGAAAGCCCTAAAGGAGGAGCAGATGAGGATGTCTCTGGAAAAAGAACAGCACAGGACCACTGCTGCTGAATGCTGCAGGCTCCGCGATGAGAAGGACTGGTGAGGAAGCATTTTCCCATTGATTACACAAGCGGCATCCTACAGTGTTGAAAAATGAAGCTGTTGCGGATGTGCAAAATCCTGCAGCTCATCCAGTGTTTACTTGACTGGCTGCAGAAGCACTGGAAGTCACATACAGACCCATTCAAAAAAGCCTGTTTTTAAAGTAGAAATTAAAATGCTTATCGCCTGGTTCAAAAAATCCCCTATAGGTCTGATTGGCACACGCTGTTCATTTTATGGAGGATAAGTGTTATTCACAATAAGGCGCATAGCTGACCTGATTGACAGGGGGCACTGTGTAACAGTTTGTCAAGAGGCTTAAAATTCACCTCAGCTCCAGCTCTTAGCCTGTCGTTAGGTTGACTGAAAGTTAGGTTGAGACAGCATTTTCAGCAAGGCGACCGCCATCACTTGCCTTCCAAAGCCCCCCTACAGTAACAGACGGTGACGTCACTCCTGCAAACCTAAACTAAAGCATGGATGTTGGATTTTACACGGGGGGTAAACCATCACCATTCATCTTTCTTTTAAAGGCTGAACCAGACATACCGTCAGCTTCTTAAGGACAATGAGGTGCTGACAGTGGATCACAAGCAGCTAAAGAGCACGCTGAATGAAACCAAGCTCGAGCACACCTGGCTGGAGGCCGACTTCTCAAAGCTCAAAAAGGAGTTTCAGCAGCTGGACATCAACTCCACAAAGCTCACCAACCAATGTGAGGTAGGGTCATTCAGCAGCTTGAGCTGGTGTGGTATTCCCTATAAAATATGGGATGTACTAATAATAGGATGAATAATAGTATGACAGCGCTAGGTTGTCAATAAGCTGTATAGTATTGGATGTTTTTTGTTTGAATAATTGCATGAAAGTGTCTTTCTTCTTTAATGCCTGTAATCTTGGATGTATCCCTGCTTGTCTTTGGAATGCTTAGTTGCTTGGCCAGTTAAAAGGCAACCTGGAGGAAGAGAATCGTCACCTGCTGACCCAGATCGAGACCCTGATGCTACAGAACCGAACTTTGTTGGAGCAAACTATGGAGAGCAAGGATCTGTTTCATGTTGAAGAGCGACAGTACATGTGAGCAAACAGGCCTAACACCATGACAAATTAATGCCAAATTCGATCAGATGTAATGTGTTAATTTGCCACATGACACACTTATTTGTTAATGATCTAATTCATTCAACAAACACAGTTTTCTTCATATTAAATGGATGTAACATCAGACCCACCATTACAATGTATTACATACTTTCTCTCTGTGTCTGTTCAGTGACAAGCTTAATGATTTGAGGAGGCAGAAAGAGAAGCTAGAGGAAAAAATAATGGATCAGTACAAGTTTTATGAGCCCTCCCCTCCTCGCAGGTAAGTGACATTTATATGTGTGCGTCCATGAAAGGGAAATTATTTTTTGTATTCAGCTCTTACTGCATTTTGATCACTGATTGGTATTTGGTTAATTGTCAATATTGATTCTCATTGTATTTCATTTCAGAATCAATTTTATTGGCTAAGTATGAGGGCAGATACAATAACTGTGACTCCAGCTTTACATTATTCTCTGTGTAAACACATGGCACAAACACTAACACTAAAAAGTAAAAACTACTACATTTAAGTCCTGTGGAAACACAAGTATAAAGTGTTGATATGTAAAACACTACTTTAGGAGAGGAAACAGTAGAGTTTAGTGCAGTGTGCAGTGTGGAGTCCAAAGGTGCTGACAAACAGATTGTTATGGATCAGGGTTGAATTTTACATGAAAAAAGGGTGAATTAAAAAAAATGATAATATATAATAAATTACAAAAAGAAAGTTTACTTAACATCCACAACTCTGATAAATTATGATTGCACTTTTGCAGATTGCAGTTCAAGTACACAATAAATAAAAATATCAATACATATTCATGTTGTTCTCATTCCCACAGTGTCTTTTTTTGTTTTTTAAACTTGGCATTTAAATCTTAAATCGTGTTTTCCAGCTACAGCTGTGTCTGTTTTATCTGTGGGATTAGCTTTAGCCTTTAGAGTAAACTAAAACAGAAAAGACGAGATAGATGTAATAGTTCTTTGTTATCAGAAGAGTATTGTGTTTAGTCGAAGTGTTGGACAAACATTCAGAGTCATTGCTAGTCAAGCTTACTGCAGCATTTTTAAGGACTGACTGCTTGATGCACAATACTTTGTCCCCACAGAGAAGGCTGTCCTCTTGTGTGTCATTTGTATACAAATAAGTAACGGTTTCTCTTTCCTCGTGTATGTTTGCTTCTCCGCAGACGTGGGAACTGGATTGCTCACAAATTGAAGAAGTTTATTAAATCCAGTAGCCGTGATCAAGGACTTGATCTCCAACCCACACCTGCACATTTAAGCGGTACCGAGTCCCACCTCCCATGCCATGATAACAGCTCCTTCATCAGCTCAGATGGCTCCGGAGGCTCAGCCTCCATCGCTGCAGGCGATGCCATCTCACCAAGACGTAATGGCAGTGAGTATGACCTTCTTGAATTCACCAGATCATCCCCCATGGACCTGGCTGAATCGATATCATCAAAGACACAATGGCCTCCCCTCACAGCTTCAGACACAGATCAGGAAGTCAAATCATTGTCAGGATACAAAGGGCATTCAGGTGTGTGTAAGGTCCAGCACATAACAAGAGGACAGAGAAGCATGGATGAAGCAGTAACCACAGCAGCTGCATGTACACAGGAAGCTGCATTTGTTAAATGGAAACCCTTCAAGAATTTCACAAAATCATCCTCCTTCACCTCAGAAGTTTCCAAGGATTAGCAAACACTTGAATGAATGTTGACATCAACTGTTGTAAGACTCATGTCATGTGCACTTTTTTTTAGTTAATAACTAACATAGACTACCTTCAACAACATGACCTTAACACAGTCTTCGCTCCATCTTTCTATCACTTAAAGTTAACTAAAGCTGGAAATGTTGAGGAGAATTTGGATATCTTCAGCCCTTATTAACGTGTCATTTGAGGGGCCTTCTCTGGAACAAGAAACTAAATTAAAAAAAACTTTTCTTGTAGAAAAGCTCCTTTCAGTCTGTTTTATAAATTAATTATTACACATGAAAATAACAACCCTATTAGCTCAAAAGGTGGGGTGTGGTTTAAAATGTAAATTAAAACAGAATGTGAAGATTTGCAGACCTCATATTTAATTGAAAATTGCACAACGACGACGTGACACATTTTGAAACTGTTTTACTTACATTTTACACAACGTCCCAACTTTTTAGAAAATGGGGTCATGTCATGTGTGTATGTGTGTGTGTGTCATATCCATTCTTCATGAAGCATTATGTTTGTGATTGTACCTCAACGGTCCTCAATGTTTTCCTTGTTTCTATCTTGTTCGTTAATCTGTTTCTTCATTCCTGTCGTCCTCCTTTCCCTTGTCTTTTCCTTCCCTTCCCCGCCTCTCTCCTCTCTTATGTCCTTCTATCTGCTTGCATCCGTCCCTCTGTATTCCTCCCATGTGTCTGCTCTTATATAGCCACTCTGAAAATGTTTCCCCGAATGAGGAACAGGATGAAGGACAGAGACAAAGTCAAGTCCCTCTTCCGTCGTTCCATGTGTAAGAAACACTGCGGTCCAACGTCTGCTGTCATATTGGCTGAAGCCTTGTATTTCAATGCTTACTTAATAACACCAGAGATCATCGCTGTGCTTTATTTTGTATTATTTACTACATGCCTTAACACCAAGGTAACTCTAGATTGAATAGGATTCATACAGACAGCAACATTGCTTCCCAGTAGGTGTAAAATCAGCAGTTATGTGTTAGTTCATAGCTCATTAGCATGCTAACTTTAAATATAAAGATATATTTCAGATTTAAGCATGTGCTGCAATCATTTTAATGCTGTGTTGCCTATGAAATAAGTCATTCTGGGGTATTTTGTAGAACCGTTGAGGTCAAAGAAATGCTGCATTGCAGGAGGACAGTAGTGGTGCATGAGCTCTGTCTTATAAGGAGCTAGCTGTGCATTAGGGGAACAAACTGTATACAACCACTATTTGATACTATAGTGTTCAAACCCTCCTCGTGTCCATGTTTTCCATACCATAGAACAAATATATCTCATAATCTCCATGACCACTTCACCTGTCTTGTCCCCCCGCCCTCACCCACTTCCCACTTCTTCCACTCCTTGGTAAAACACTGCAGCCCTGAGCAGCTTGGTGTTCCCCTCGGCACCATCTGAGGAGGAGCGGTGGGCAAAGAGTTCAGAGACACTGGAATTCTCTGAGGAGGACAGGAAGACGGCATTGACCTCATCCCTTACCACATCCATCTTGTCCATCCATCACCTTAATCATCCCACCACTCTACCATCTGGCCCCGTCACTGCCACAACTTCTGACTCAGCTGACACTGCTGTAGACGTTTCTGAGCTTTGGGTGACAGGTAGAAGCATTCGCCCGTCACTGTTTTGTGTGATGTCATCTTCAGTAGTTAGACTCTGGAATTAATTAGAGCAGACAGCCCTCTCGTAGGCTTTTCAATTGGAAGTGTTTAAAGTGTCCATCATCTATCACCTTTGATTCATTGCTAATTTTTTGTCCCACAGACAAGGATTCAAATGACAGTGCTGTGCCGTCTGGGTTTGAGGACAACGACGACGTGCCAAATCATGGTAAAGCCTTGTGGATACTCGTTTAGAGGATTCAGCAAGCATACAGATGTATTACCCACACAGGAATTAGAGTAAATCCATCAAATCGCAATCATGACCTCATTTTATATTAATCTCTGTGCTGACAACAGAGGCAAACAAATGTTATAAAAGGACTTGACTCTGCTGCCCCCTGTTGGTGAGTTAGAAAACATTATTAGTAGTATAGGTCTTTCTAAAAACATTGTGTTCTCTGTTCAGGGGTAAATGGTGTCCAGAGTCGAGCCCAAAGCGAGAGCAGCGGCGAATTCAGCCTCAGTCTGGAAAATGAGCCATGGTCAAATGGCAGCAGCCCCGTTCAGCAGCCCCCATCTAGACGCTCCTCCTCCTTCCAGCCACCCACCGATACTTCCACCCCCAGACACTCGCTGAAGCAGCAACAATATAAGGGAAAAGCTGCTACCATGCCATTCACCAGCAATCAGAAGTCTGATCCACAGTCAACACCAAAGCAGAAAGATCCTGGGCTCTCTCAGGACTTTTGGCTCACAAGGGGAACAAAGAGCATCCGGAGGGGGTCGAGAGTAAAAGTCACACGTTGCTCCTCAGACTCAGGGAGAACAGTCAAGACAAACCCAGAGCTCAATGGAATTCATCCAAAATTGAGCTCAGGCGAAGTTGAAGCTACTCGAGCCTCTGTCTGTTCGCCAATCACTGTTTTATATGTTCAGGGTAAGTCTTCATCAATGTCTGGTTGCCTCAACTGCTTCTCCACTCCTCTGGGAAAAGAGGGGCGACTGAAAGGCTTAAAGTCACCTAAAAGTCTCCCCCGAGCTAGTAGTGTGATATCCACTGCAGAGGGGTCTTCCCGACGCTCCAGTGTTAACAGCGACTGCAGGGTGATCGTCAAAACTGACCCGCTGTCTGTCCAGCCTACAGAAGAGACTAAAAGTCAAGAGAAATCAGCTAGTCACAAACAACCAGAACCAGAGACTAATAACAGCGAGCCTGAGCCCATTCCTCCTGTCAAACCTCCCAGAGACCCAGCAGTTGTGGTTACCACAGACCCCAAAACCCCTGTTCAGGAGTCCCTTTTTGGCTCCTCATTCACTTTTAACTCTGTATTCTCAAACACGATCTTTAGCGATTCTGTTGTCACCACCACCACCAGTCCGGATGGACTTGGTAACAACCAGACCTTCGTCTGTCTAAATCCATCTCTGGTGCAAAACTGTCCTCTTGAGAGCCAGGAGTCTCTTCCTGACACACCACAAACACTCAACATGGAAAATGTGCAGATTCAGACCGCAGATCACTCAGTGGGGCTGGAAGAGAAGAATAAACTGCTGACAATTGCTTAATAGCATTTGTCAGGCAAGTGAATGTTGTATAATTCCACAAAAGCAGGCAGCTGCAACACTGCTTTTTGCCACATAAACACAGTAAAGTCCCTGTGATTTCATATATTTTCATTTTATACCACTGACTACCTAGTTATGCATTTACCTGAAAAATATAAATGACAAATTATTGAGATATCTTTCCTGTAATTAATTTCCCATTTCTCTAGTACCATTAACAGCTGTTATGAGCCCTATACCTGTGTAATAAATCCCAAGGTGTACAGTATTATTGTGTTATTCTGCTTTTCTTTTTGCACAAACTCTGTTTAAAGTAATTGAATGATTTATAGATTAAGTAGATAACATATTTTGCCCATAAAAAATAAATTAGTGTTGTGACTCATGTCTGTGTGCCTTTGAATTACCACACAGACAATCCTGCTAGGTAGCCTATGTTTGTGTGACACAACGTGTGTTGACTTCTGCTGTTTTTATTTATGTTTTCCTACATGGCAAAAAAAATAATATTTATTATATGTTGTTCACTGTGTCTTTTACATTTTCACTTCAGTCAGAAATTGTTGTTTAAATGGGAAACATTCTGTAAATCTTGTAAAATATGAAGTCTACCTGAATGCTATTTTCCCTTAAATAAAGAAACCCTCGATGTTAAAGATGTATTTGCGTTGTCATTCTTTCATAACTCGGCACGAGAAAAAACCTTTGATCACCCAGTGTTCTTATTGGAGGCCAGGCCAGTCACGTGACGTAATGCGGAAGTGGACCATTTTTAGCTGAAAAACAAAACATTCGTAGGTGGTGTTGAGTTATTCAATCTGCACTGACGTATCTCAGGAGCACTGGAGTGGTTGCGCACACTGTACCGTCTAACTCGACAGTTATCCCCGGGGTTTGGCACGATGCTGAGCGCCGCTGCCGCGGAGAGAAACAAGGAGCCCATCCTGGCAGTGCTCCGGGAGAGCGTGAACACCGGGAGACCCCTGCAGGCTCTTGAGATCTCCTCTGGTACCGGGCAGCATGTCACACACTTCGCTCAGGCCCTGCGGAATACAGTTTGGCAGCCCTCCGAGTATGACCGACAGTCACTAGCCAGGTAAACGTAGGTGGTATCTGTGCGTAATGTGTAGCGTTTTCTTATGACCGGCTTATAAGCTCGGGTATTAACGGTGATGATTAAATCATGCGTAGCTAACTTTAAGAAAGGCAGTGACCATGTATTTTGGGTATTACGGTAATTAATTTAGTACACCTGATAAAACACAAGCGTTGTTTGTTGGTAAAAACGTGTGGTTTGTTGGAGTCCGCCAGCATTAACAATAATGTCCTTTGTTTCCATTCTCAGTATAGAAGCGTACAGAGCTCACTACCAGCTGCACAATGTGAAACCAGCCATCCACCTGGATGCTTCTCTGCCCTATCAGTACTGGGGAGGCATCCAGACAGAGAGCTTAGATCTGGTAGTTAACATCAACATGATCCACATTTCTCCAATGGCTTGCACAGAGGTAGGACTGCTTATTTGATAGATGATTGCATTCATGTAAAGCTGGGATTTTTCTTAGATAACCCCCAAAACACAAGGTAGGCTCAACTGAATGAGCAATTGCAATTTGTGGCTATTCACTGTAGGAATGATAAATTCACCACTAAGCAGCATAATAAGATAAAATATTAAATATTTTGTCAGCACCTGCAAACATATCAAATCACAATGCTTATGGCATCAGTCTCCATACATAACTAAACATTTTATTGGTTTACATTGTGTGGACTCCTCTGCTCATTTTGTGGTGCCACATACTACCGGACCAAATAAGGCTATCGTCGCCAAATCTTGGAGTGTATTGTACTGGGCAATGGGGTTTGATTTCTTATGCATGCAGCTCTTCATTTGTAAGAGAGCGATTGTGTTATTTCTGGAGGGCTGGAGTAGGTGTCATTCCTCCCACTCAGCTCCCACCACATGTGATGTAATCCATTACCTTTTTGCATCTCTATTCTCATCTAGGGTTTATTCAAAGGGGCTGGGGCAGTGCTGAAGCCACAGGGTCTTCTCATGACATATGGGGTGAGTAAAAAAAAAAGAAGCTATTTTCATGCTGTTATAAACATATGGTACATCTTCTACACTCATGCCTCTGTTTTCAAACAGTTAAAAACATTGACATCCAACATTTTGATTGACACAATAACATCTTTTCTTACCCTCAGCCATACGCAGTAAATGGTCAAATCACCCCTCAGAGTAATGTGGACTTTGACTACAGCCTGCGGCAGAGGTAAAGTGTTTGATGAATCTTTTTAATGCTTCAGACAAGTTAGTTGTATTATTAAAATAACTGATAGGTTGAAGTCTATCCTTGTCAAACATATGTGCACGTTTTTTTTCATCCTTCATTCAATAAATGATGCAAAGGTGACTGTGGGATTAATAAAGACTTCTTTGAATCTAACAGGAACCCAGAGTGGGGACTCAGGGATATCGCCTTCCTTAGTTCTATAGCACAAAGAAGTGGTTTATTCCTGGAGAAAATAGTAAGTTGTCAGGTCCTTTACTCACCCCTTATAAATGTTTTCTCTGAAATGTAAAAAGATGAGAATATAATCACTGCTTTCATGTGACTATGGGTTCACTGATGTGTGAAATCTCCATGTTTTCTTTGTTAGATGGACATGCCTGCAAACAACAAGTGTCTTCTGTTCAGGAAGGAGAGTTTGGTGTGAAGGATATTTTTCTGGGAACAGACCAGTATGGGAGAAGGACGGTCCAAATCGCCTTAACTTAGACTTGAAGCTCAGACACAGTGCCAAAAAATTTCAAGAAACTGTTAAGGAATCACCAACACGTATGATTAAGCTTCATTCAGCCAGGACTGAAATCATGTAATCTCCTATACAACATACTTCTGTATCGCACACTTGAGTAAAATCAATGAGGCTCAAATCTACATGTTGTCTGTGTTCTATTTTTACTATGAAACAGCCGTGTTCTCCTTTTATTGCTTCTTTCAGTTTACAGAGGCTGTTAGTAAAACTCAGGTAGCAGAAGTGCTTTGCAGAGGGAGTTATATTCAAGTAAATGTGCTGTGTATACGACATTGCAGTAATACATTATAACAAAAGGGAAACTATGTAAAAAACAAATACTAATAATAGCACAGCACTAGAAAACAGAAAAATATAACAGGTTATACACTGTAGATGTCCAGTATTGTTAGCATCACAAACTAGGCAAGTTGGTTAACTTATGTGGTTGCTATTCTTTTCAAAATACAAAAATACAGATTAAGAAGTAATATTTAACAGAAACCTTATATATTTAAACAAATTAAAAAAGGAGCATTTCAGCAGGACTCACAACATCTGGAATGTCCAACAGTCGGTGTTGTAATGAATATAAATTGTACATACTAATGACCTCACCTGGCTTTAGTAAACATATTGAACATATTTTTATAAAAGTAAATAAATATCAGTTTTCCCTAAAGCAGTTTGGATGCTTTTCTTTAGTGCTAAAAGTAAACACAACTACAGAGCCTCTGTGGGCTAATGAGTCTCAGTTCTGGGACCTACTTTGCCTCACAGGTCTTTTTACCAAGAACTTCCCGCAGCTTCTTGAGTCTGCGTTCAGATATGGCTCTCACATAGCTGTCTGATTGGATGATGGCCATGCCGTCCTGAACTACACCCATCACCAGCAGAGGGTTCTCCTCCATGGTGATGTTGGGGCAGGGGCAGCTCCAGTCTATCTTGGCGATAGTCACCTCAAGGTGTTTGGTGTTGAAGAAAGTCAGGTCCATCTTTTCATCTCTCAGGACCTCCTCCAAGCTGAAGCGAGCTAACCCAGAGTCCAGATCTTCCACCAGCTCTGTCAGACGCCCCACAATGGCAAAATCACTCCGGCATAAGCTTGGAACCATTTTCCCTTTCGCTCTGCAGGTCTTACAAGGTTTCTTTTTCGCTTGAGGGCAGTTAGCCTCACATTCCCGCTTTGTGGCGAAGCTGTTGGCATTCCCATGGCAACCACCATATGCAAAGGCTTGGCACTGTTTCATGACGGAATTCCAGGCCCAACGTGGCTCCCAGGCCTTGCAGGGGCCCTGGACTGCAGGCAGCAAGCAGATCCCCATCCCTTCTCTCTGACAGGATGCCTTGCACTCCTCAAAAGTCTCAAATTTGTTGCGGCTATCTTCACATCCGCCATTGCTGAACGCCATGCAGGAACCAAGTTTACTGTCATAATACCAGTCAACATGCCGCTCACCACTGCACACTCTGACGTCTACTTCAGCCAGACAGTCTGCGGGGGAGAAAGGGCGCCCCATGGGCATCTCAGGGTCTTCAGAGAAATCATCATCAGCTCGCCGGATGACAGACAGTGGGTAGTCTGCGCGAAGAACTCCCACAGAGTTACGTGCGATGCAGGTGTAGATACCTGTATCCCACACCTGGGCGTTGTAAATCACAAGCTGACCAATGTTGGTGATAACCACATTGCCATACATCTGGTCAGGCCTCATGACTAGACGTTCACGCCGCTCACTCTGCTTCTCCCAGGTCACATCAGGCCTGGGGACTCCAATGACATCACAGTGGAAGCTGACGGTGCCTCCCACGTAGATGGACGAGTGGTGAGGGTTGGAGTACAGTGAGGGGGGCAAAGGGTCCTCCTGGGAGGATGTAGGCGTGGGGTTGGCTGTGGTGTCCTGAGGCAGTGGACTAGTGTTAGGCCCTGCAAGGTAGAAGCGGCAGGTGACCACAGTCAAAGTCACCCCTTGGATGCAGGCCTCTGCGTCCATGTAGCAGCGGTTGAAGTAGGTGAGGCCATCTGAGGCACAGGTGAAGTTGGGCTCTTTCTCACAGCGGTCCTGGCACTTGCAGATAGGCTGTCCATCCCAGATGTCACATATCGCTCCCTGCTGGCTGCAGATAAAGCCCTCACAGGTAGCTGTGGAGTTGAGGGCATCACTTCCTGTTCCTCCACCCTGCCCGTCTGGCTGGGCAGCGGTGCCATCAGAGAAACGTGCAGCCACACAGCTGTTGAGGCCACACACGTTGGTGCAGCATTTCTCAAAGCCAGCACAGTCCTGCGCAGACATAGTGCAAACATGAAACAACATTTATAAAAATAAAAAAAATAAAAAACGAATTTCAAAGAACCACACGACACAACCTTAATAATAACAATGAAGGGGATAACACAAATAATATCACCTCGTCGACGTTGCATTCCCTCTCGCAGGTGCTCTGCGCATCTACCCAAAGATTGGAATTCAGCTTGTTCGGACAAAATCCTTCGTGGTCAACATTGGATCCTGCCACACTAGCACCTAAAGAAAGTTCTGGTAACTTGCAGACGCAGAGTATCAAGAAATACGTACGTATCCATCCCAATACAAGTGTATTAGTTTTGGATTCATTGTGCACAAATTTGTCGTTTTCCCATCCATCCTCCGAAAGTTTTAGAGGGTAACTATACATAATTGCTCTTTTGCATGAGTCGCCCACCAAGTAATTCCATTCCTCCTTTAGATCTTCAAATCCGAAATCAAAAAAGTCGATTTATGCACACAAAGTCCTCCGTTTTGTGCGTAAACATGGTGGATATTAGTTTGTGCGCAGATCTGGGAGTTCAATCCAAAAGTAGAAGACGCGTCATGCGTCCTTTAAAGAAAATATATTCCAAAAATGCAACAAACAAAAAAAATGCGTTCGGGTTGGCTGAAATATATGACTTGATAATCAAAACAAAACTCCTGCGACAATAGGCAAACTCTCATTCAGGTCGATTTCCCCGAACATCGAAATACGAAAGTGCACAATGAGAGAGAAAGACGCAACATCAGCCTTTCAGAGTGTGAATGGAGGTGGAAAGGGCAGCCCCTCATGACCGCCCCCAAGCTCGTCCAGTGTCTGAAACTCTTATGAAGCAGCACCATGCGCCAAGCAACTGGACAAACATTGTAAAAACATCAAAGAAAACGTGGCATGGTGGTGGCAAGCTGTCCCAACAAGACTGCGCACACAGCTACACATTCCGGTGAGAAATCCAAGGTTGGGTGTGTCCAGACAGATTTTATAGAGGTGTCATTCATAAATATGTTAATGAGCTATTTTCTTACAGAGATGTTGGGGCTGTGGGTTAAATGTAATAATCATCTCGAGTTGTGTATGTCCAGGTGTTTTACGCAACCCGACACTTGTGCAGATTTGTGTTTTCTGCACCAATCGAAGAGCAAATTGTGAAAAGTTGAGTGCAGCGCAAAGCGTGAAACACAAACACTGGGCGTGCCAAATCACGTCTAGAGAAACATGTTGTTTACGTCCGTCTTGTCTAGACGTCCCTCAATTTACCACCGTCCCTCATTCACACGGAGCTCAGAGATGCCACGGTCAGGTGGGAATGCGTAAAGCGCCACATTTTCAATAGTGTGCGACTCATCTTTGTCCTCGCGCGGCTCCGAGGCGATGAGAAGCAGCAGCCCTCATCTTTTCATGGGAGGTGACCCTGCAACCTTTGGGTGACTTTTGACCGCGCCGCATTCAGGCGCTGCAGCAATGTGCCGGTTATCCAAAACTGGCCAATACCGAGAGAGCAGCTAATCAATTCAGAACCCCCCCAACCGGTTTTATTGCACTTGAGCACCGGTGGCCCCGGACTGGACAAAGGGTACAAAATATTCCCACAACGACCTTGATCAATGTTCGAAGGAAAATGACATTGCAGCTTAGCACACACACGAGAACACTTGAAGTTTCACCCTTTATTGTGATGGCTGACTGTTTGCAATGCAGACAAAAGTTATTATTGATCCCGTACAAACCTGTGGGCACACCGCTCTGACAGCAACAATCATTATTCAAAGTTTACACTTAGTGCTTAACAGTATTGTTAGACTTCTATACAGATCTCTCAATACTCTACAGAAATCAGACCCCAGAAGAAAACATGCACCACATCTGTATGCCCTTGATGAGCTTATCACGGCCCTACAGCCATGACACTGGGAATGTTAGAGTGGACATGGAGCTCATGTCAACCTGAGGTGGAAAGCAAAGCAACGATTGATAGGGAATCAATGGAGCTTGTTATGAAACAGACTGAAATGTATATTGAGGTTTCTTAATGAGCTCCAAAAGCAAATAAGAGCATCAGAAGAGTGACGGACAATTCCTACACAGTTATTATTAATGCCTGAAATCACTGCGGGGGAAAGACAAAGTGATAAACTGCTCCCTGCAGAAACAGCCTTTGTTCACATTTTCCACTGAAAAGAGTCTCACTGAGTGATACACTTGATAAGATACTTCTTGGAACTTCACGTAAAACTGGAGATGAGAGGTACCACTGTGCACCGCAGGGGGGCAGCAATATTGAAAGATGCCAAAAGTTCCTCACAGGAGATTTAAAGAAACACATTTTATTTTTAAAACAAGACTTGCTGTGTAAATTCTGAAGTGTCCAAGTGGATCTGGCATAACATGGTTCAGCATTGTTAACCAACAAATACCCACAATACATTTCCTCCTGCCATCTCACCCCTTAGAGAATACAAGTTAGCTTGAGCGTTAAAAACTACACGTTCTCCCAACGAGATGCAACGTTCAATAAAAAATATCAAAGCAGCAAATATAACCAATCATTTCCACCTCAGATTCTTTGAATTCCATTTTTTTTTTTTTTTACCACATGGCCGCAGAAGAGTAGAAGATGATTATTGTTTTACATTCATAAATACATAGAAAATACAGATCCAAAAAACAGTCCAATTAAAATACCATCCTCACCACACACGGTTTACAAATGAACCAAGACACAGCTGCAGCACTTTCTGAAAGCAAACCGCCGTGACTGAGCAAACAATCTGTACATCACTTTGTAAAAGGTTTCTTTATCAGCACCAAACAATCTCTGAACTGCACAGAGAGTGGGAAGAATTAAACAGATGCTGTTGACGGTTAGAGTGATGATACAACTGAGGATATTAGATTAAGAGGCAGAAATGGCCTGAGAAAGTAAACAGAGCGTTCAAACCAAAGATTGATGGTGACCGAGGGTCCATTTATTTGGTGCTGGGATTTAAGGACACCGTAGGAAGTCTAAAAAAAACAACCAAACTTGGCTCGACTTTGCTGGACAGTATCCTCATGCTAGACATTGATTATTGTCACAAACATTTCTCAAGTCTAGTACAGATCTGTTTGGGAATCTAGCCCTGCTCTTCGTATGACATTCAATTGAAGCCAGCCTTATTTAAAGCTAATCGGAGTTTTAAATAAGCAGCTCAGCACCCTTGAGGTTGCAAAGGGAAATTTACACAGAAGACAAATAAGTTGCAGAGAAAAGCACGTATCCCAAACATTCAAGACATAACAAGCATAAAAAAAGCTCCTCTCAAAGATCAATTACCAAACACAGACCAGAACATGGAGCACACGCAGCTTATTTACAACTTCAAATCCATTTTTAAATACGTTAGTCGTCCATTTCCCAATAAAGCAGGCTAATGTCCCTCCACTCGTTTGTAGTGTTTTCAGGAGAGTTATAATCCTTGATTCACATCTGTTGGTCCCAGCGAAACCTTGTAGAACTTGATCACAGTGAGTCTCTGTAGAAAGGAGTACAGGTAAACAGACATCCACAAGATGGCACCAGTAAGTGCAAAGAGAACAGAAGCCGATCCAACCACCCAAGACAGTTCCAGAGGTCAGTCATTTCACTGCTATTTCCATCCCTGGAGAAGATTCCTGTTGGCTCTCCACGCTCCTCGGTTGCCCGACGACCCCTTGGAGCAATGACACCTTAAATCCTGGCCTCGTGAAGGAAACCATGAGTCTGCTCCTTCACTATGAAATCTTACAGTTCCCTTTAGAGGACGATGATGAGTTCTTTGGAGGACTCTGTGGAGGCCTGAATGACTTTGATCGTTTGAGACTGTTTGCTTTGCTGCCACTGCCACCGCCTGAGGCTGCGCTGTTGGCCACCGAGTAGGAGCGTCCATGCATCATGACTGCGTTCATGCCGTTGGCCATGGAGAAAGACTTCAGGTGGGACTTGATGGCCACAGGGAGGGGCAGTTTGTCGATAAGGTGCACGGGAGTACAGGACACGATTGAACGGCAGCACAGATCTTGGAGGCTGAAGACTGTAAACCAAGAACAGAGAATGTGATGTGAGAATAGATATAAGATCCTCCCTGGAGTTTAATTGCTACAGTTTTTAAAATACCTGTTTTCAGTTCATCCAGAAACTTCTCTGAACAGGCCAATGCCCTTTGCCACATAATGTTTTTACATTCTGTCACTTTGCAGCGCTCTGATTTAGTTTTTTCATGCTTTTATCAATATTAAGGGTTTCTCTCATTAATCTGCTGCACTTTGGTCTTACTCTTTTGCATCCCATTTGAAAGCTCTCAAACAATTTAAGCAACAATATGTAGGAATTTGGTCTAGTGCGCTTTGGCACCTACCAAGTGGGCACACATAGTACTGTTACACCTCCCCCTCTTAGACAACGTGTATTTCTTTACAAGCAGAGGGTGCGAAGCTGGTGAAGGTGTTGTGAAAAGCTGAAAAAACATGCCAACTGACAAGGTACGGCAATATTACCAGATTATGTGCAAACTATGACTCTGCAAGCATCTTCAGCCAGTTGTTTGCGAACTGTTTGCATGTAGAGTGTATGTGTATTCAACTGTTGCTGTGATATTTTTGGTCAGTGGCTAAATTTGCTTCATTGACGAGGGTAATTTATTATGCTAATTGAGAGAGGTTTGTAAGTTCCAAAAATATAACGCTAACTTGAAGATGCACGAGAAAAGAGATAACTTTTTGGCGTAAGATGGATGTATCTATTTATTTGTATTCAAACCTGAGACATAACTTGGGTTAAAAGACTTTCTGCATCCAACACAGCTGCTACACATGAGACAACTCTGACACCAAACGTCGCAATCTGTTTTGTCTAATATCTGCAGAGATACACTCTGCTCAGTCACTCTCTCTTTTTAGCTTCATCTGCTCTCTTACCCTCAGCCACTGTATCAAACAGTACTCATTGTGTATGAATTAGTGCCGTTAAGCTGCACGCACTTCTCACAAGACGACCTCGGCTCGCTGTCAAAGTCACATACTGCAGTAGACAGGAGAACGAGGTTGTGCTGTGGACATGGGAGAGACGCTGTTCTCAATGGTGGGATGATATGGTGCTATTAAATTCACCTTTGAAACTACTATTCTAAGGTGGAAAGTTATATATTGTTACTTTTTATCTTAAAGCCAGAAATATTGTTTTCAAAGATTCCAGATGCAAGTTCCACCATTTTTCAACGACTGTGTCCTGTACGTGTGTGCTGTTATAATCTGGTGCTCTTTGTCATGCTATTTGAAATAAACACAACATACTAACCTTATGAAAGGATAAGTGATCAGTGATCACTCTCATCACAATTTTGCCCCTAAGCCCTACTGACAAGTTACATAACCCACCTTATGGCTCTTGGTTACCTCTGGAAACAAATCAGAGATGCGCCCTTCAACAGACACAGGCTCTGTGAGCTAACCAGGTAGTGAAATGGCTGATGCTACCTGTCCTACCACATGGCCCCTTCTGACCCCAACAACTCATCAGTGTTGGACTGATGGACAGCCAGAGTCAGGACATCACGGGGGAACACGTGTATCTGAGTAAAACATATAAAAGTAAAAGCTAACGGCTATAGAGGTTGCAACTTTGTCAGGCAGGAATTCTTTGAATATAAAGTAAAAATCATATTAAGGTTTAACTTCAGCATAGTGGGGGACCTCGATAGTTGCTTAACACGGTTGACTTATTTCTCAGAAACAATCTGCAGTGATCTAAATGGCTTTCACTGGGAATAGAATCAATGAGACAGAGCGGGCTGTGGAGTATCCATAGTAACAGTGAGACTGTTTCTGGGAATTCACAGTTTTTAAAAAAATAAAATAGAATTTCTGCCATGTTTTTGTCAGGTGTGATAGCGGAACAGTGCTTGGCAGCCGGAGAGGAGCCAGGGCACTTCCTGAGTGTGAGAAGCATGTCTCTCAATAACAGAGTGTGAACCCAGAGTTTCCTTCAGGGATGAATAAAGTCTATAAAACTAAAAAAAACAGACAAAATGATAAATCATCTGACCAAAGTGGTACGAATAAAAATATATTAACACGCTCACCTCTGTTGGGCTTCCAGAATTTCTCCATCCCGTGCCTCATCAGCACAATGCGTGAAAGTTCTGTGAAGGACTCGATGACGTTAAAGTTGCACAGCGGACTGACCTCGAAGAAAGTCATGCTGTTCTTCTCTGCATAAGCCCTCGCCTGCTCGGTTGGCACCTGCCGCTTGAAAGCCAGGTGAAGCCTGTTGCCCACTAAGATCCTGGGTACACCTGGGGCGTGCTGTAGGGAAGAAACATTCATGAGGCTTTTTAAGCAATGCTACCAAATTCTACTGAATCCACTAAAACATGATTTCTAAAAGATATTCTTCCAACATGTGGCATTGTTAGACAATGTTTTTATGCAGGCACTGATGAACAATAAGTCCCAGAACTGTTTCTGACTTCTGTAGTTCTTCAATAATGGGTTTCATTTGATTACCTCGTCAATTTCCCGGATCCAGCGATCGATGCCATCAAACGACCATCCGTTAGTGATGTCATAGACCAGCAGGATGCCCTGTGAAAGAGTGCAAAGTGTTGTAATAACAACATTAGGCGATTAAGTTTCTCAGGGTAAATGAATAAGTCCTTCTTACCTGGGCTCCACGAGAGTACGACCTGAAGATTGTGCAGAATCTCCCCTGCCCCGATGTGTCCCTGTTGGGTTAACAAACACGAGTATGTGAGCAGGCCAACATGTTGTGACTTGACTTCAGATTGGTTATTTTATTTAAATGAAACACTCACCACAACTCAAGTTTCACTCTTCTTCCGTCCAGCAGAATCGTGGTTGTTTTGTAATCAATGCCTGTAGATTAGAAGTGACACACACAGTATGTGTTGATACTAGTTCATCCGTGTTTCGTACACTCTGAACTAAAGCACACAGATGTACTCACCGCTGCTGTATGCATAGGGAGACTCCACTGATCCGTCTTGTAAACTCTCTAAGATCTCTCCTTTACCTACGTCGCTGTCTCCCACCAAGAGAAACTTCAGGAGGTAATCGTAACTCTTGACAGGACTGCTCTGGGTCCCCATCATCCCACGCATTGGATCCGGATCACCGAGAGCTTTATTAAGCTCACCAGACGTCCACGATGACTAACCCGAGCCGGTCCTATGACCCCACACAGAGAAAACGTGAGCTCAAGTTAGACGACCACCGTTTGACGTTTACCTGAAACAACAAGCTAGCTGGTACATTACATACATTTACATTAACCCTCCACTAGTCTGTCGTCGATCACATAAAACTATGTCCTTACAAGGGTGCATATAAACCTTTCCTCGTATGTACTTTGAGTCCACACACCTTCAACGTTACTGTTCACGTTTACAATCAAAACAAAGTGCTGTTAGCCTGTTAGCTAGCTCCTGAAAACAAACTCTAATACTGCTTTGTAGCAAAACCCGGGGATACGAAAACAAACGACGCTGTTGTTTTCTATATTAAACGACACCCTGCTTAACAAAAACGATCGTTGCACTTTGTTAATTAATTTTAAAAAAAAAGCCAACATGAAATATTAGCTTCCGAGTACAGCGTCTGGTTAGCTCAGTGGACGGATTTGGAACTTCCTGGTGATGACGTCATCAGCTGCGTAAGATCCTGTTTAGATTTTAAGAAATATTTATATTATATAAAATATATATAGTTATATTGAATTTATTAATCTTGTATGGGAAATATTATTAAAAATCTTTACATGAACTGAAAGACAGGAAGGAGAGAAAACACTGGACGTCTGTGAAAGCAGACAGAAATATGTTACTTTCATTCTTTTAATTATGTTTTTGTTTATATATTTATGTATATAGTTGTATATAAATATATATTTTTTTCTTTTCTTTGTGGTTTGTATGTTTGTACCTGTCATTTGGGGTATTCAGTTAGGCTATATGTGCTGTCACTTTATCTAAAAAAAATAAATTAAGAAATAAAAAAAATGTACAAGTCCACAAAAAGCAATTTAACTTACAATATTTTAAGAAATAGGATGCTTGAGCCCAAGATTGCTAAATATTTCAATTTGTTTTTTAAGTAATTGATCTTTACATTCTTAAATGTACACTCTTAGCGCTCATCAGTAATAGGACATGTAGCCTGAGAGGTACTTTTTTTAAATCAAAGCTTCGTCATTATAATATTTAAAACTGTTACACAGTATTTGTTTTGTGCACTCTCTTTCATATAACCACACATATATTTTGTTTTTGTAAACGCTGCTGTGTAGGATCGCTGCTAACGAAGTTTCGTTGTGTCCTTGTATACAATGATAATAAAGAATCTAAGGCAATAATGTATCAATCAACCGGTAAATTGATGAATCAACAGTTCGGTAAAGGTGGAGCAGTGGAGCCTGTTCAGAGTGATTATTGTTGGTCACCTCTCATTGGCTGTCCTTGAAGCTGGCCTTGAAATTCTTCACTTTCAAATTATTGTCATTGTGAGTTTCCTCTTGATCATTGCAGGTTTTTCCGCTCCTACCAAGTTAGCTTCCACCCAAAACTCCAGTGAGGCACGGTATTCAAAGCACTCCAACCAAAGAGCAGTTACACCCTTACTCCTCAAAATTATATGTTTTGAGATGAATCCTAACTAAAACATTCAGCAACTTGCTGCTAAAAGTGTTGTTTCGAACCTGCTTATTAGATGTGGTGAATGGGTTACATTCAATTCTTAAATTGTTCTGTTTTTTGGAATTAAATTACTGAATTGATTTTAAGGGGAAAGAACAGATATAGGTCCAAAACTTTATTTCAGCAACATTCACACCTGTAAATGACTTGGGAAAGTTGCCTTCAGCATCTGTTCAATAATCAAACGATTCACCACATCCAGAAGTTCTGTCATCACATATGTATCTAAACACAGAAAATGCAAGCATTCAGCGTTAACATGTCCAAGTTTATTTAGGAATCCGTCACTGCATGTTGATACTGAAGATTCAGACAGGAATCTTTTTTTCAAGAATTGTTTTCACACTTCACTATCCTCATGAATTCAAAGCAGCAGCACTTTATTTGTACATGTCGACTCCTTCAGTAATGTCTTTCTTTCCTACAGGTTCAGGGAATGAAATCACTGGTGATAAAACCTACACACTGGGCCAGCCGATGTACTTTGAGGCCAAGCGACTTTCAGCCACTCCAAGGTATGGAGCTCAGAGGATGTATGTGAACAAGTGCTTCATGCCCAAGACCCCAACTCAAGTCCTAAATATACAGTCATCGACAACTATGGGTAAGATTTACGTTTCATTGTAAGTTTGCTCTGTCTCTTGGTTGTTGAAGGTAAAAGTACATTTTCTCTCTCTGCAGCTGTATGATTGATAGCAAGCTGACTGTGCAGTCGAAGTTCCTTGATTTTCAAGGATTCCGTTTCATCTTCCTCATCAACACAGGTATGTAAAAAGCAAGCACAACAGATCCTTTTATATCAAATAAAATGCAAGCTAACATTGACATCATGTCTTTCAACAACTCTACATGCACTGTGAGCTGTATGTGGGTATGCTTGCACCAACTTCAAGTTATAAGGCCTGCAATTATGATGCAAATACCAAAAAGTGAGTTGACTCTCTGAAGCTTGCCACTCAACTTTGCAACCGTTCATCCCTGACTAAACTTGTGTTTTGTTTTAGGTGGAAGGAGGTGTACGGTGATAACTCCATGTGCACCTGCTGTGATTCCTCCTGCTCCTCGGCATCATCCAAGGGTAAGTTTACAGATCATGGAAACGAGTCTTAAAAGTGTGTTTAAATGAAATTCTGTAACTGTACAAGATTCAACAGCCTAGCAGGTTAAAGTAAATGCATGTGTGCTTATCCCGTGAATAAAGCAATCATTGTAAAATGCCTTAAAACCAATTTCTACTTTTGTTTACTACAGCTTCTAGGAACATCTCCACTCACTCTTGGAATGTCGACGTAAGGATGGAGAGCTGGACTTTGAACCCCAGATGAAAATGGATGATGACACCTTAAATCTGGAGGACCCCGACATGGTGGAGCATAAAGAGTTCCTAAACTACTGGGAGCATGATTACTAAAAGATTGTTCTGTGAAGTGATACAATTTTTAAATACAAATATCTGCTTATATCATGTACCTGAAGTTTGTATTTCATTATTAAAAATGCAAAACATTCAAACAGAGAAAGGTGACAGCAATTGTACACTTGGGTTCAAACAGAACATTCAGCATTGTCAACACACTGTTCAATATAATCATGTATTATCACATGAGCATTTTTAAGCATTTCCTGGAAATGCATCAGTGCACATCTGTAGATACAGTTGTGAACCACAAGGGGATGGAAGAGATTCACTGACTCTGCTTGAGTAAAGTAAGCAGGAAGTTGGATAACCGTCCCCGCTAAAGGGTTCCCAATAAGAGCATGGTGCAGCAGCTTTTTCTGAAGGCTTCTCTCCATGAAGACCAGTAAGTCTTGCAGCCTATGAGCCACCTGCTCGGGTTTCCACTGTGACGCCTCTGTGGTCAAAAGCAGATGCATCAGTGTAGCTCTGAAATGAAATTCCTTGAGGGCACTACTTCCTGAAAGAGCTGTTTGTCTCCTGTGAAGGAAACTTACAATTTCAAGAATTTGACTGTGGCATGAGTTCTCAGGCAGACTTTTGGAAATGTTTTTGAAGAAAGAATCCTCATAGTTGGTCAGGGAGAGAGTCCAGAAAGTATCCAAGTTTGTCGGGGAGCAAGGAGTGATGAAGAAATAAGCATCATTGTTGAATTTAACCACTGGATTCATACTGAAGCTAATCTTCTTCCCTGATCTGAATCGAACTACCAGAGCACCCGGCGCATCAATGTAACGTATATTAAGTTCAAATTCATACTTGTGTGAGATCTGTGCCCATGCCTGTTTGACGGTGCTCTGAAACCATCTGATTACCTTTGACTTTGACAGGAACGGGGAGTCTTTCACACAAAGCGGGTCATCAAAAACATCACAAACTTTCACCTTAACTTTCTCTGCCCCACAATGCAGCAGGCAGACCATATCATCATCCTCTGCATCGGGGGACTGACAGGGGCAGCCATCTGTGGCCGCCCTTTTTTCCAACAGCTTTATTTGACCGCATACTTGCATATCTAGCTGCAGGTCACTTGGCTGGTTGTTCCCGAACAGAAACTGAAAACTGCATGGATCAGGTGGAGTGAAAGGGACGATGATGTTACACACATCCACCATCTGGAAGTCTTCAATCACCATACCACCATTTTTGTCACTCACAGTCCTCATGGCGTCCAAGAGATCATTTGCAAAACCCTCCAAGAACTCCTCTTTCCACATCTTACTAGAGGGCACTCTCACATATTTCGAATGAAATCTTTGTAGAGTGTCTGTGTCTAAAAGTGGCACTTGAGCAGCAATGCCTGGAAACAAAAAGGTTTCTTCTTGATGCATTTGAGAGTTTCTCCCCAGGTATTTCCTGAAGAAGCGAATGATGGAAATTATGGAGCATGTGTTCCATATGTACCAGATGAAATCTCTCTCCCAGGCCGCATCTGAAGCTTCATTTTCGGAAGTCTTGGTGTGAAGGTGTGACTGTTCTTTCGAGCTGAGCACCACTTCCTCAGGCTTTACTCGTGTCCCCTGTGGTCTGTTTAGGTCTCTAAAAAAGTCATCAGCCTGGACGTCTTCTCCCGTCTTACTCTCCATGCCCATCTCTGAATTTCCCTCTTGCTTATGGTGAAGTTGTGAAGTCTTGAGAGCGGTCACATCCTCCAACATGTGAGGTTTTTCAGCCTGATATTCTTCCTCGGCAATGTTTTGTCTATCATCCAGAGGCCCTTTACTGTCAGTATGTGTCATTTCCTCATTGACAGATTCCATTTCGTGGTGCACTTTCTCACCGCTCATCTGCCGCCTCTCTTCATTATTCTGCATGCCCACTGAGGTTATATCATCCCATTCTTGGACCCCAGGGTCATCTCTCGGACACGTTAGTAGTCCAACAGCCACCACAAACACACGCAACAGAGTATCTTGCATCTTCACGACTGCCTGTGAACACATCAGAAGCATTGGCAAATGTTAAAAATGGTTTGTGACAGTATATTAATGTTCTTTGAAACGTAAAAAAAAAAAAAAAAAACACTAGACGAGAAAAAACCCTGCAATCATACATAGAGTATTTTATGAGGAAAAGATGCACAGGAAGTAGGAGAGAAGCTACGCCTCGATTGCTGTCAAGCATCTCTTTTCTTTAGTCCTTTGATAACATTGTAGATCAAACACCTCCACATTAAGGCATAATATATTAAAGAGCAAACAGTATACGCACCAAAACAAGCGATGAATTTTCTCAAAAACGCAGCATGACGGTGATGCTTGAATTGCTGCAAAGGAGGAAGAAACAGACAAACCTTGCACAGCCACAGTCTCAGTGATCTCTTCCTATTTTAGAAACAGTTGTAGGTTGTCTGTCGTGACTTATTTCCTGCACACCCTGCCCATGTGCTCTGCTGTAATCATCTTCCTGTGCAATACACAGAAGAAAGCAGATAGCACCAGACTTCCTGTAAGCTTATAGCTACATACTCACAACTGCATAAAATCAGCTATACACGTTGAATCACTGAGTAAATCATAAAAAGTTTGAAGGACAATAGATTATTTGATGAGTATGAAGGATGATGCATTAGGTTACTATTGTTTATAAAAAAACGTGCATGAAATGGTTTGTGTGCTTGAATAGGAGAAAAAGTAAGCCCCTTCCTTTTATCTTTCTGTGAGCTTCTAACTGGTTTGTCGGGTTCTGCCTCAATCAATGGGTGCAGGTGAGTTCAAAGTATTATGTAAAATATCAGTAAAAACAAATCCCTTGGAGATTTTACAATCTTTTTATTTTGCATGTCATAAGCTTTTTCACTTTGTTTTATTTGGTTCTGAATAAACAAATCGAAAGAGAGAGAGATTCACCTTCCACCTCCTATACAGCAACCAAATGTTCCTGGCCAACCTGCAGATATTTGAATGGTTCCAGGCCACCTTTGCATGTCTGGATTGCAACAACCACAACTAAACAACACTGAATGCACATGTTCAGGTGAGTTGATTAACAACATACTATTACATAGCAAGTAATCAATTAATAATATTTTTACTTGTAAAGCATCAAATCACAACAAATGTTATCTCAAGACATTTTACCAAAGAGCAGGTAAAAGACCTTACTCATGGTTATATTGTCTGCCAATGCCCAACATAATTCCATCATGAGCACTAAGCAACAATTGTGCTACAATAATAAGGAAAAACTTCACTTTTTTTAACAGGCAGAAACTGTGTAGTAAATGTGTTTGTTTTGTTCAGTTTCTTGCATATGTTTTGCATCATCTGAGATCCAAAATAAACAATTTTTCATCTGATCAGTTTCACAATTTACAGAAATTCTGGTCGGGTTTCTCATGGAGGTGTTGCTGGTGGGTCCTGGGTCTAGATGAGCTGAGAACCTCCGGCTTAAACAAAGGACAACCTGCGAACACTAGATCAAACGTTTTATATTATAGCGCAGCATATTTGACTTCTCTTTACATTTCGTTTGTTCATAGTTGATATTATTGATCTTAATTCTTATTCTTAGTCAATATCATCAATCTACTTGTCTATGTGTGCTTTACTGTTTGTTTTATACTGTTTGTTATCTTATATCTGCTGTAACTGCTGTAATTGTCTACTGTTTTGATGTCTGTTTTTACAATGCTGCTGTTTCACATGTGTTAGTTCAGAAAAGCTTAACCAGGGACAAGGACTGGTTATTAGCCCTGGCTAGAAGTCCTGCATACATTGCATTCGTCGCACTTTAATAAGAAGTAACAAACATGTATTATCCCTGGCAAATAAATTGATTAATAAAACTAATCAGAGCAACAACAACAGTGAATAACATTTATAGCTACAATGTCAGTATGTATTTATGTATTTTAAAGGCTTCTAGGGACGGGTAGTGCAAAGGAGCTCAGGCTATAAATGCTGTGTAGTCTGTGGCAATGGTTTACTTGCTACATACATGTCCCTATACAAATAAACATGAAGTAAATAAATAATATAATGGTAAACGTATGTGTAGTAGTAACAGCTAAATATGAAAACAGACTGTATTGATGATGAAACTGGGAGGGTGGATTATGTTAATAAAAAGTAATCAACTTAAATATTGTAAAGAGTAACAGGGTTGACTGGAGATATATTCTGAGTGTAAGTCGTTTTCTGTAAAGAAAGTGTCTTTTCAATGAGTTGTTGTTGTCACGCCACACTAAACACAGGTGCTTGTGCAGGGAGGGGCTCGGCGACGGATGATGTGGTCAGCTTTGAATATCATCACCGAGAGTTCGAGAAACACCTGACACTCAGTCAGAGCCACAGGCTGATATATATCTGCTTTAGTTTATCCCAATGGAGATCATCGCTGCATGACCTTTACTCTTTCTTTGGCCTTATCAACTCTGAAGAAAAAAGGTAAGCGTGTGAATCTGGATGTGAGATGTTCACATCAACATCTTCTGATGACTGTTTTTATTATTATTCTCTCCATGTAAAACTGATGCAAAAAGAGTAATAGCACTTTGGAAGCTTGTGGGTGACATTCGGGATTCTGGTACTGCTTTCGATTGAGGTCACTCTTCTAAGGGTTTTGGCATTGTTATAAGATAATAAATCAGTTTCTATTGCTTTATAGAACACTAATAACCTGCAACTGAAAAGAAACTTGGAAGATGTCGGATAATGAAAAATCTTCCTGGCTGAGCAAAAAGTATTTAAAAAAATGAAAAGGTTCCGAGGATCTTGACTGAGGTTCATTTAAAAACAAATTATTCACACGTTTAGATTGTAGTAAACACCACTTGTAAAAAATAAATTTAAAAAAGTCATTAACTTTCATTATTGATGACTCACCTCTTTCAAAGGCTTACCAGAAAATAGAAAAAAATCTCTTGGCCCTCGGCTAGAAATGATTTATTAAATTTCTCCTTCAATACAATTATCTTGTTTATTTATTATATTCATATAAGTTGAACATATTGGCCTTTAAATACATTTTGTGTTGATATATCACATAATACAGCATCCATAGTTGCCTTTTCTAGCACCTTTCTCTGAGAGATTTCCAACTCTTTCTTTCTTTTTACAGATTTGTTTTTTTTTCCATCTGAATAAAATTGAACCACCTCTCCCAAGATGGATAAGTTTCGTATGATGTTCCAGTTCCTCCAGTCCAACCAGGAGTCTTTTATGAATGGGATCTGCGGTATCATGGCACTAGCTAGTGCACAGATGTACACTTCCTTTGAGTTCAACTGTCCCTGTATGCCTGAATACAACTACACTTATGGGATCGGACTGCTCACCATTCCACCTATCTGGTTCTTTATGTTGGGTTTTGTAATGAACAATAACGTGTCAGTGCTCGCAGAGGAGTGGAAAAGACCCACAGGGAAACGAAAGAAGGACCCAACAATCCTACGCTACATGTTCTGTTCAATCACACAGAGATCCTTGATAGCACCTGCAGTATGGGTGTCAGTCACCCTGATGGATGGGAAGAGCTTCCTTTGTGCTTTCAGCATCAACCTGGACCTTGAAAAGATTACAGGGAATTACAGTCTGTTTAGGGGGATGTCAGAAGCAGAGAGGGTGAGACTGCTGGCACGGATTCCATGCAAAGACCTGTTTGACCAACAAGAAATAAGAGTGGCAGCATCCCGATACATCAAGTGTTTCTCCCAGGTAGCGTGCTGATTGTTTCCTTTAATTTTCTTTGAATGGTTGTAAACTGAGGCATCAGACAAACGTGCTAACTCAAATGAGACTTTTTAAAGCTCCTGTGGCTCCTGTGAGGACACTATGGGGATTAGACTAAGGCAAAGGCAGGAAAGACAGAAGAGGTACTGCTTTGGCTGCAGGGGGCGCCAGAAACAACACAAACCAAAAGTTTCTCACAGGAGCTTTGAAAGGCTCTTTCTAAATGCAGGATAAAATGAGGCAAAATGTGAAAGATTCATTTGAATGAATACAGCTAATGCTGCTAGCTAAAAAATTTGTCCAAGTCTTTTTTATTTTGGGGCTTTTTGTGCCTTTAATTGAGAGACAGGACAGTGGATAGATTCAGAAATCAGGGAGAGAGTCAGGAAGGGAGCCACAGGTGAGATTCGAACCTGGGCTCCCCGCTTGGAGGAGCAAAGCCTCCATGGATGGGGTGTGCACACTAACCACTGTGCCACCAAAGCGCTGTCCATTTTGTCCAAGCATTGTCCATTTAAAAAAATGTGGGTGAGCTTAGCTTATTAGCTCAACCTGACATGACATTAACATCAGAACTATAGAAAATAATTCAGTTGTTAGAAGAATTATTTCTAAACTAGGCCTTTTGTCAAGACCAGTTGCAGACATAATGGACCAGTTCCATTTTAATGCCACATTGTATAACATAGCCTAATGAGACGCTTTAGTAGAACAGAGCCATTGATAGTTTTTGGGAACTATCAGTGTAATCAGATTAAAACCACCAAAGGCATGGACCTAAATTTAGGCAAGGTTCAAAAGTGGGTTTTTATAACTTCATCACAGGATCTGATGACTCAGCACATTTAATATCCCTGATTTATTCCTCAAAAACTGTAGTTAAATTAAATCTCCCCACCAGACTCTGGCTCTGCACTTTGAGCTCTTCAAGCTTTCCTGTGTGCTTATTAAGGCCATAGATAAGCCTTCCAAATGTATTATTCATGGAACTGGGACCTATTTCAATCCATCCAAATACACCCACTCTGTTATTTAGGTCTTTGATCAACCGAAGGGTAATTATTCAAGCGTTAAAGTAACATGTCTCTAAAAAGTCTATTGATACACAGATCTGTGAAACTGTCAGGAAGCTTCAAGAAATGCTTTTCAAATCCATTTTGGACTGTTTGCCTCCCATTGCCTTCAGTATGGTCAGATTGGTAAATTTGTTTTCTGTGTCTATTTTGTTGAAATCACTGGGTTTTAGGGTTTTAAATGCTGATGTTATTTTGATACACCAATATATCTAATTATATCTTTCTTTTACAGGCGTGTGGATGGATGTTTCTGCTCATGATGACCTTGACAGCCTTCCTGATACGAGCTATTCGACCATGTTTCACTCAAGCCGCCTTCCTGAAGACAAAGTACTGGTCTCATTACATTGACATTGAGCGCAAGATGTTCGACGATACCTGCAAAGAGCATGCAAAGAGTTTCGCCAAGGTTTGCATCCAGCAGTACTTTGAGGGCATCAGTGGGGAGATTCGTAGCTTCCACGGTCATCGCTCAAGCAAGTATGACAGTGACGATGAAGACGAGGATAAGAGGAAGAGTGATGAAGAAAAGCTCCTGGGTATCAGGGCTCAGGATGACATGAATAAAGTTTTGTGGAACTGGCACACCTGTAAACCAGCTCTGGCTCTGAGAAAGGACGAGATAGATGGTGAAAACAATGGCCAACTGAATGGAGTGGCCAATGGCGCAGCAAATGGATTTGTAAAGGGACACACCCCTGAGGTGGAGAAAAGGGAATGGGCAGTGTATTACAGTAAGGTCTGAAGAGCTCAATGGACAAAGAAATGCTCTTCTTTCACTCTCAGGACTCTCAGGAATCATTTAAACCCACTTTACATTAAGACATTTGTAATAAGTTCAAAATATAATGTTGTCATTAAGTTAAATTGTGATTAAATGTAAATGAATGTCAGCAGTTTGACACATGATACAATACTCACACCTTATAAACTCAAAATGCCATAATCTTTCTGGTTTAAATACAGTTAGGTGAAATTAGAAAATAACAGGAAAAATGTGTTGTTTCACTGAGAAACAAAAACATTTTTTAAAAAAGCATAAAAAAAACAAGACCATTACAGCATAAGTCTTGGCAAAACAAATCTAAAGCGTTTATATTCTAGGGTTACCAAAGTAGAGCAGCTGTGTCACCCTGTACTCGATTGTGTTTGTGTTGATCTTGACTGTTTGACCACCTATCATTTTCCAAATCAAAAGTCAGAAAGCTTCCTCATGAGTCATTTAGATAAAGAGGATAGCTCTATGCAGTCTAAGCCCCTGCTGCTTAAAGCTTTAAATTTGAATGTGTATCTTTGGATAAAAGAGACTACGCTTTAGAAATGCTAATTTTACTCAAAAAGCCACACTAAACACTCCTGCTTTTAGTTAATGCACCTGTTTGTTTTGCTGCTACAGCCCTATTTTAGATAATGTCAACAAGTTATTGGTGTGTAAGTGATATTGCAGAGTGAGCTTTCTGACTTTGTGACTCCTCTATCATGATGTTAAATCACATTTTAGGTCACAGTGGTATGCTAACTTAACCATAAATGACATTTAAATGAACAGCATGGTGGACTGCATTCAAGAAGTTCATTTTTATTAGACCAAGAAACAAGAGTGTATCAGTGTTATAAGAATCAAGTTAATGCCTTTGCTTTTGAAACATGCAAACAGGATATCATTTCAGATCATTATGCTTTGCAAAAACATGTCTGGCCTTAAAACTCTGACGTTAGCAGACAACCCTAAAATGCTACTGAAGTTCCAATCAGCCAAACTTATGATTTGAAGAAAGTAAGGTTGTACCTTCAAAACAATTTACATGTCACTCAGTAAACAATGTCAACATTTGCATCCCTCTCTTCTCCCTCATTTTCTTGCTCAGTTCCCAGTTTCATCAGTCAGACGCACCTTTTCACTGAAACCCTTCAGAACTGTCTTCTTCGTTTGAAAAAGCCACTAATACTTTCCAACCAATCCCCTACAGTTCACTATTAATAACTTACTTCTTCATATGCATTATTTTCTCAGAAACTGTTGATTTAGTGTGTTTTTATCATATTTCACAAGAGTGTAAGCTCTAACCAGAACAACCATCGTGGACAGACCACCAATGAAAACAATCCTTTAGCTACAACTGAAACTCGTAAACATACAATGCCCACTAATGCCCCATGCATCTGTGCCGTCAATCCAGCTGTTCTTCAGTATTTAGCATTAATGTCATTACTAGAGCTGGAGGGGAGGAGGGAGGTGGGCAGGGTGAATGAAAATGGCATGTGTCCCATTGAAGCCTCTCCCTCCCTCCCTCCTTCCCTCCCCCTGGGGATTGGTGGAGCAGCTCTCCCCTTGACCGTCTCACAGCTCGCCCAGTAGCCCAGCAGCTGTTCTCTCCCTCAGCGAATTGGCAGCCATAGCCACTGGTGTGGGGGTGGACATGCAGCCAACGTCTTTGTCCAAGCTGTGATTTTCTCTATGTTATTTCCCTCTTTTTCTCCTGATATTTTTTTCCATATCTCTCTTCCTCGACTTTTCTTTTTTTGTTATTGATATTTACCACCTCCCCCTCTTTGCTGCTCAACCTCTTCCTCCTCTGCAAAAGAGTGACAAGTTATTTATATATAGATCAAACAAAGCAAACATGAAAAAAAAAAATCTGCTGCAGTTCTAAAAATACTTTCTGTGTATGTTGGAAGGAAGGCAATAGAGACCGAGGTTGTGTCATCTCTTCTCTCACTGACTCCAACTTCCCACAAATGGCTTTGTTTTGGTTGTCAGGATATGAGCCATGCGCATGTTACTGACCAAGGCCTTGCTTGACTTTGCTGCAAATGTCTTTCTTGTCTCCCTCTCACATATACATGCACATGGGTGTGCGCATACAGACACATACACATCAGCATGCTTGCAGGCGCCCTATTCGTCAGTGTCTGGCTCATTCTGCCTTCCTTCTGCCTACAGATTGGAGGACAGCGGTAGTGAGGGAGGGCTGAGGGAGAGGAGAGTTGCGAGGCAAAACGGCTGGTCACATGAGCAGAGATCTGTTTACAAACCCAAGGCAGAGCAGAGTGAGAGCAAGGGGAGGAAGGGAAAGGCGAATTGCAAGCGCTCGCTGAGCACCATTAAGGACTGAGAGAGGAAGAGGGGAAGCCTGCCATGACAAAGCCAGCTGGAGGTGGGAAAGACTAAATACGACACACGCAGACACACTCCTGCACACACACTGCCTTTGTCTCAGATTTTTTTTTTTCTCTCAATTGAACAAGCAGATGGTTAGAGGGAGAGTAGGATCCCCCCCTCCTATGCAAACACACACACATGCACCAACTGACACACAAACACACACTCAACAGCAAAATACCAAAGCCAGCTACAGGACTGTTGTTGCATGGAGCTGTCCTCACTTTGTTTGGGCTTAGAGGGAAGCACAGCTTTGTTTTTCAATACTGAGGAGGAATACCCACTGCAAGACCTGAGGACTGGAGGAGGGGACAACAGAGGAGAAAAGAGGGGGATAAGACTTGTGAAAATCCTCTGTTAAAAAAGCAGCTTTGGGGGGAAGACAAAGCACAGACTAATGCCAGATAATTACCTTCAGTGGACGAGGACTGTCATGTTGAATGGTGGCTGTCATTGAATTTGGAGAAGGGACGATACTGCAGATGCAAAGTGAAGTCAAAGAGGCCCCTTTTCTGCTGGAAAGGTGAGTATTTTTTGTCATCCAGCAGCCTGTGTTGTCTATGACATTGTGACTGAGTGAGATTCTGCTTTTCACAATAACAACTCCTGCATAACACATGGTTTGAGGCATGTGAAAAACATTCACTCCTTCTCAACATTTCTTTGTCTCTCCTTCTCTCTCCCTTGTGATGACATCATTCTCACTTGGATCTAGGAGCACATGAGGTCTTCTGTCCTGGTCCAAGCCCCAGTCCCAAATCTCCCAATCTTTACACCGACTGGTTAATCCAGATTTTGGAATGCTGGGCGTCATAGACTGCTGAGCCAACAAAACCGCACCTCCTGAGGATTTGTGGAATCTGAGCAAATCTCAAAATCTTTATGGTTGTTTTTTGAGGAAAGAACACCACCCTGCAAGGGATCGCTTCAGGTCAGGGTGTCCATCTCCAGTCTCAAAACAGATCCAGTGTCCTGAGCTCTGGCCCACAAGTTTGGCTCTTCTCCAGCCTTCTCCTGACAGGGCCTGAACTTACTGCTGCTAAGCCAAGAGTCAAATTTCATGCAACCATTCCAATGGTGTAACGGTAAGTGAACAGAATTCTCTGCCAACTCCCAAATACAAAAGGTGGTAGCACGTGTGCTTACTTGTAGCTCTTAAACTCCTAGCTGCAGTCTGCAAGCTTTTGGAATCTACATAATGGATGCTCTTGTGAAATGTTAACACACTGAGAGACTGGAGGAGTGGAGTTACTAAAAGATGCATTCAAGGTCAAGTTTGTTTATCAGCTATGACGTCTGAGAACTGAAGATAATTTATTGTCTAATGTAATTCCACATTCTTGTTTTGTCACTGTTGACCAATTCTGAAGTTCTTCAATGCTCGGTTTATAATTGCAACTCTCATAATGCTACCCTAGGTCTTTCCTACTCTAGCCATCCCCCCCTACCATGGCTTGTAAATCCCCCAACCCCCAAACCATGTTAAATTATCCAACCCGTACCCCCCAGAGTGTGCAAGCTGTACTCATTGATTCCCCCTAAAGAGAGACACATGGACATCAAGAGGCTGACAACGAGCATCCTCGCCACAAATTAATAGGAATACATGTGGCGTGTGGAAGTGGGGCTTCCTCGGCTATTGTTTTACCAAATGGTGCTTTAGTCCCCCGGGGTCATTCTGTCTGATAGACCCCACCCCCTGCCACCTGCAACATACACACACACACACACACACACACACACACACACAGTGTATCTGTCTACCAGATACACACAGACAGACCACACACCCGCACCCCTCCATCCCTCAGTGCTGTCACACACACACACACTCTCCCAGTCACCTCAATGGAGTCTGTGGAACAGATGGTGGTGTGGCGGAAGTGCCGTCTGTCCTCCATGTTTGTCTTGTTCACAGCCAATTAACGGGGAGTCCTATGAGCGCCTCAGTTGCCACCACAGCACCCAGGACAAACCTGCTTCCAAACAAACGTTTTTTTTTTGTTTTATAATAAGGAGTTGAGCCAACGCCCCAATATAATCTTTGTCAAGCAAACATAAGGCACAATTTTGTATCAGTTTGCGGACCAAGACTCAAAACCTTGTGACACTAAAACCCTGTGTTGGTCATGAAGATTTGCATTGTAGTTAATGATCAACAATCTACTTCACTGCCAAGAGTTCCCTTCCTCTTCACTGTACGTGTAAATACTGTTTTTTACTGCTTGCTAATGGCTAACTTATTCATCGACAAAGCAAAATGATTTACACAGACCTCAATGCTCTCTAACCTCATGCAACCAATGCAATTGTTTGTACAAACTGCAGATTCTAAACTGAACCATTTAGGCTTGCACTGTTGTCATTGTCAATACAGGGTGGTTAAAATGGGAAAGTAAATAATGAACTTGAACAACTGGATATTGTTGTTTCAGTAGCTCTCTGTTTTTTGTATATCCTGCTAAAAAGCCCGAGGCTGTGACAAACACCAACTGTTACTCACAAGATGATAATCAAGCAAAATGGCAGTCTAGACATTTTAGAGGAAGATGTATTCAACTTTTTCATGCAAACTTATCGGACCCAGTTCAGAACATGTTAAGTATGTTAATTGTACATGCAAACTCCTCCTTGCAGGGTGCCTGTGTGGTTTGGCTTCTCGGTGCTCTGAACACTACTGCAGCATGACGTCTGACATCTATCACCTCCCGCTCAATGTGTATGTCATTGTGCTGGGCATCGGCCTCTTCGTCTTCATGCTCAGCCTCATCTTCTGCTGCTACCTTTTCAGGTAGGTAGAGGAGGTATCAGAGGAAGATGGACTGGGTGATTGAGAAATTGAATACACCAGGTCAATCTAGTTAGGAATGTTTTGGCCGTTTGAACAAGAATAGGGTTACTTAAAAATACTCAAAAACAACTATTATAATATGGTGAGAGCAGCGATCATGCTGCAAATTCTGGGATCGCTCCGAAGAGCTGACAAATTGTATAAACACTAAACACTGCTAACACAAAAATAAAATCAAACAACACTTGTGTTAAAGTGTAACTTTGAAGAAACTAGCGATGGTAAGGACCATTTTGGACGGCAAAGGATAGTAAAGCCAAGATCCAAATTCAAATGAAAGGCACTCCCTAACCACTTGACTGGAACAAGTCAACAACAGAGCTATGGGGGAGTCATCTCTTTCTCTATCAAGCCACCATAGACTGTATAAAACATGAAGGTAGTCTCAGTGACTTTTGAAGCCCATCTATGGTGTTCACACACTAACTTTTAGTCTACCTGGTAAAAGGCAAAGAGCTGTAGCTGAGGTGGCCCTTAAGCCCCCTGTGTATGTGATTTTGGGGTCTTTGGCAGCCAGCCTTAAGTGGACACTCTAGGAACAGCAGTTTATTTTAACAAGCTAGCTAGCTTCAGCTTGTGGAAGCGTGCCCATGCACAGTAAGTGAAAGATCAGAGTGTGTGCACAACACATGGTAGACAGAAAAGGTAGAAAATCACCAAGGAAAATTATTGGACAGGCCTATTATATCTCTCTTAGCCCCAGATGGAATACTTTTTTTTTTTTTTTTTGATGAGAATTGAATTATAATAATAATTGTTGATTGCGGACATAAATAGATTTTCATCAAGTATAACAATAATGTTTCTAAAACTAAATAGCTAACCATAGTTTTGAAAATGGAGCTAAAACTTGGTGCAATGTGAAAACCTTTGATACTTATGAACCCCAAAAGAAATCACAAACTCTGCACTTCCACATTCAGCCAGTTTATGTTTTAGTTTTCCACCCAAAACTCAAAGCAGACCAACAGAGATAGTGATTAACTTATTTGTTGACTGTGGATGTTGAACTAAAATTCATCACATTAACTTGCAAACACAACAACAAGTGTATAACAATGTTGCTCTGTGTATGCTGGGCATGCAAATAAGGAACTATTTGTTAACCACTTGCCATATAAATTTAAGACTTTAGACTTTTTTAGACTTTAGACTTTATTGTCCCAGAGGGGAAATTCTTTTCCACAGCACCGTTACTGTCCAAACAGACAAGTCCCACCAAAGAACATTCATGCACAGAAAAACAAACAGAATTAGACAACAGTCAAGGAGGTGATAATATGTCAGTTTTGTGTTTGCAGCTTGGTGTGCTGCGCCACTGGGATTAAAAAATATAGTTAGTGCTGATTTGAATACAAAACTGTTGTGTAACTTGTGTTTTCCTCTGATATAAATGACTAATAGTCCTAAAAATAAAATATCAGTAACTTGTTTTTCGGACTGCAGTGTACTACTGGTTAACAGTATACTGAGTTGAGTTCTGATGAACAGCATGCATGACTTAAAGGTACACTCTGGAGATTTGGTAGTAAAATTTGAAAGTTGGAGAAGAGAAACAATTCTATGCTATATTCTGAACTAAACACACAATCTTTATTTAAAGGGAAAAATGGGTCACTGGAACACTGTTTGGCTAAAAAGCTACCAGGAAAATTACGGTTTCACTTTTGCGAGCCCGCCGCCATAGCATCTCACGTAGCATTTTATCTTCAAACCGTGTTACAGGGACCAAATGTTCCTCTGAGGACAGTTTGTGTACACAGTTATGAACATAAACCACCAAACCTGTACATTTCTCCAACTTTCCCATTTCTCTACCAAAACTCCATAGTGCTCCTCTAATTCTGTGGCTTACAATATTTGTTTTGCCAGTGACTCCCTAACATGAAACCTGTATCTCCTTTTTGTGACTTCTTTTGGCTGGTTGCATTTCAATCAACTGAGCCCTAACTGCTCAAGTACACTTCTTTGGTACAGATGTTGTTGTCTCTCTGCCTCTCTCAGGTTGAAACAACAAGGAACGCGGGAGCAGTTCAGCTACAATGAGGTATGTTGCTGCTCTATGTGTCACAGTGGTTGAACATGTAGCACCAGCTTCTGAGGCTGGTTAAAAATACTACTATAGCAGTTCACACTGTTATCGTGCGCTCTGAAAGCCAACACCATCCTTTATAGCTGACCATGACCCCATATATGTAGCATTACTTTCACTCTGATTCAAAATTGTTAACCAAGCAGGTAGCAGGGTGTGACAATGTGGAGCCGTAAGTGTGGCAATAGTTGATGACATTGTTTATGGCTTCAGGGAAGGTTAAACTCCATCCGAGCTATCTGAATTGTCGGCATTAAAAACATTTTTAAACCATGCAACAAAAAATGTGCTCCAATTTTGCAGATATTTTTAAGCTCGTGAAGTCAGGACATTCAATCCATTTGAAGTGTTGTTTTACACTATTGATTTTATGCCAACACAGTTGTGCTGATACATCATTCACATGACCCATTGCTTCTCTCCCTCCTTTTACTTTCTCAACTGTAGGTGGTGCTGAAGGGAGCCAGCAAGAAACTTAGCCTCCTTGGAGTAAGTCTCTCATTCTGCAAAACAAACCTTTATGTCCGATCCTGGAGGCTGTACATTCCTTAATTTTGCCCACACTGCATCTGTGCTGCATCAGATGACCCATTAGGAGTCGGGAGGATTTGATTTGTTAACTCAATCAAGTCCTCATCTCAAATGTGATTATCTTGCTGCACGCACTGTGTCCTGAGAATTTTTAGTCAGCCATCTGCAAAAAATGCAGCCTTTCAAAGAAAAGTGAGTGTCTGCCTGACTCTCTATTTGTAGCAGAATGTAGGACTCCAGGAATAACTGTGCTCATTCAAAATGCATCATCAAAGGGTCTTGTCAGTGTCCTTAAAAGATAGCTTTTTAAGTACTGTAATATTTCCAGGGCAACAGCGGGTTTGAAGGTAATATTGAGTTTTGATTTCTGCTTAAGTACAAGGAAAGGATGAAATAAGTCTTACTTTTAAACAAAATAGTCATGATAAAGGCGCTATTTCACTTAACTTTCATTGGCTTATACTTATTTAGGTCAAATTAAATACATTTGCTGCTCAAATTTGCAAATGCTGATGTCCTTGGCTGAAGTGAAATAGCTAATCACCCTATTGTTGTAAAGCAAGGCAAAACAATGAAATAGGCCTACATTAAGAAATAGAAAACAAACATCCATACCTTGCTTTAGTTTCTTCCCTGAAAGAACGCACTACACATAGACTAACCTGGCTGTTAACTCTGTTTTTAAAAGAAACATAATCCCACACAAAGAAATGACCTTACAGATGTTTTGTTCTTCTTGCAGCAAACCTGTGCTGTGTGTCTGGAAGAATTCAGGACCAGAGATGAACTGGGAGTGTGCCCATGCTCACATGCATTTCACAAGAAGTGAGTGCTCCGCAACTGGAAATTATAAAGATATAAAGAAATGTAATGTTACAGTTTGAAAAATGGTCATTTGCGTTAAGACCGAGAGTAAAGATGCCATATTTATGTAGCCTGCGTACAAATAATGTTTGTTAGCTTAGCATTAACAAATAATAGCCTACCTGAGTCCTTCGCAGGTTGCCCGGCAACGTCTCGAAGTCAAAAGTTACTGCGCACTTGAAAAGTTTAGTTTTTTATAATTCTATTTAAACCCTGTAAAACCAGGTCGTGTTGACCTGCTGCATTTCAGATTTTTGAACAGACTACGCTAACACGTTTTTAATTATCTTATAAGGTGCTAGTAGACCTGTGTGTTTCTTTTTCTTAGCTCAATGGTGAATGCATTAGGCAGTATATTAGACTACTTCTTATTTCAGATATCGAACAGCTTTATCAAGCTCTTTTACTAACATGTATGCATTTGAGGATAGACCCTGTTAATATGATAATACAAAACGAGGGAGAAAACCCCAACATAATTAGTATCCTATGTTTTTTTGGAGAAAAAAAAAAATTAAATAAAATCACTGACAGCATTGTATTGTTTTTTTTTCCTGTTAGGTGCCTGCTTAAGTGGCTGGAGATCCGCAGCGTGTGCCCCATGTGTAACAAACCCATCCTCCGGCTCCACACAGACAATCCCCAGGGGGCTGAAGGTCCAATGGACCCAGAAGAGGTGTGAAGGAACTCCGAAAGAGGAAACTTCCCCATTCAGAAAAAAAACCCATTGAACACACAAGGGATGATGGACAGTGGCCATCTTTAGGACATCTCACATGAAATGTTGGAAATGATCTCAAGTGGCCGCCCTCACTGACCTTTGAGCAATATGCCGTTGTGAGAATTGGATATTGACAGCGCCAAAACTATTTGGTCTGATCATTGAAAGGGTCGATGAATAGGACCTTCTCATAAAAAAGCTCCAAGTTCTACTTCCATATTGCACTGTTCATCAATAAACATGACAGGAAAAAAAAGGAGCCACATTAGAGAGCAGGATATCATTGCCACTGTCAAGGACGACTAGAGCAGCACTGCCAGAGACAAACACTTCGGGCTTTGAGCAGAACATCAGAGAACAGGATCATTATGGATACCTCTAATATCTCAGGGGTGTTACCAAAACAGCCAGCACAAACCATGTCAGTCACCCTATAACCTTGTGCCACACATGCATCGTCAATACTGCCAATGTAGGTGAAATTCTCCAGCAGTCAGAGCTAGCCACAACCCTCCGGCTGAACACAAGACCAGCGGGATTACAACCATGAAGTAGTAGACAATATTGTTACCAACTGTGTCCCAGGCCCTTCCCTTTTAAAAAGAGACTGATAGAAAACTAGTCTTGCCTGTATGTATCGTATGTAAACATGTCCCTATATATTGTTATTTTGTATTTGTTGCTTTTAAATAAAACGTCACGTAATGTATTGTAATGGTGTTTGGATTTATTGAAGGGCTGATAAAGATTATTAGAAAATCCTCCCAAAAGTTTACAGAAACATTTAATAAATCCATTTAAAATACGTAGAGTCATCATACATATTATTCTAAGCTCACGTTTGTTTTTTTTAACATTCATATAGGATTACAGCCCAAGTTACACAGTTTTGTTGGTCGCATCAAACCCAGACTTTCCGTTCCCCAGTCAAAATTGATTACAAAAAGCTACATTACAAGATAAAGAAGTTGACTAAGGAGGAATCTGTGGGAGAAGCCTGAGCCATAAAATACAACAGAAGAAGTTAAGTCTCAGATCCAGTTCAGCACACTGCAGTCCACACACCAACACGATGTCGTTAGTTGGCAGCCTCGGTTCCTTTAGCCTCCACAAACTCCATGGCCTTTTCTTTGACTGCCTGGATGCTCTGCGGGGTGCCGTGCTTCTTCTCATATTCCAGGTAGCGTTTGAAGAAGAACTTGATCTTTTTCACTGAAACACTCAAGTGGATCACACGATCAAAGAGCGCCCTGCAGGAGAAAGGAAGTTGGATAACTCCATGAATAATTCCTTTTGTGTGGTCTCAAAAAACAATCCTTATGCACTTAAAATATCAGTGTTTTACCATTTACAACTGTTAAGGCTGATGAGGTTTGATGCAATGTCATTTTTTTTTTACCAATTAAGGTCAGAAAGCTAATTTGAAGGCAAAGGGCTTCTGCTCACCTGACGTCCTTCTGTGATCCATGTTTGACTGTGAGGTCGATGAAGACGGACCAGAGGTCTGTACGTTTTGGGTAACTTGTCAGGACTTTGTCGAACATGGTGCGACCTTTCTCTGCGTCACCATAGCGGAACTCCAGCTGAGCGAACTTTCCAATCACATCCACACCTGAGGGGGAGCATAACAATGTGAAAGAGGTTTAAAACTGTGGCGGTACACAGCTGGGACACAGAAGCAGAATCTGCACTCTGACAACGTTTGAGGAGGAACCCGCTGGTTTCAATCAAGAGTCGTTTTATAGTCCAAAATTCAAAGAAGACATGAAACAGTGTCTGGATATGCCCTCTTACTTTCTTTGGAAGGCAGACTCTTCAGCGCCCTCTGCAGGAGAGTACTGGCAGCGTCACTCTGACCCTGCTGCAGAAGGAAGGTCCCGTAGCTCAGCCACACTGCCTTATTCTGACGGAAACGTTTCACCATCGTCTTATACAGACCCTCCGCCTCCTGGACAGCAACAAGACACAAAGAAGAAAACACACAAAAAGACATGCAGTCATTAGTGGCTGCAAAATACAAAATGTCATCATCTGTCTGAACAAACTGACAGGATGTCTAAATTACTGAAAAGCTAAGGTGAATTGGGAATTTAAACACCATGTGGATGTTACCTTCATCTTGTGGGACTTGGCGTAGATGTCTGCCAGCTGCTGGTAGACGGGCATGGGCTCACAGAACTGCAGCGCCCTCTCAAACACTTTCTTCAGGCTCTCCTCTGTGCCGTACATGTTCTCCAGGTTCAACAGGGCAACCCACACGTTCAGCTTCTCCTGCTCCTCCCTGCAACCATCATGCGGCAACATTTCCAGAGATAATCAACCCTCTAGTTGTCAAAATGTCCGACATCTATCGAAACAGCCACTCACTAACTTCTCACTCCAAAAGACACTGGTACAAAATTGGTGCAAAAATGTATAAAAAAATATATTTTCAGCATATAGATAAGGATGTCTGGTTACCGTTTTGAAATTGTACTTTTTTGTTTAAGTTTGTGCAGCTGTTCCGGTAAAAAAAATTAAACCTTTCTTAATGACACTCGTATAGTGGAATGAAATACAGAACTTAAATGTTGTCACTCACCTGAAGGAGATGGTTTTGAGGGCCCTCTCGGCCACCGCTCGTGCCTGCTCGATCTGAGTGGCCTGCAGATGGTGAGCCATATACTGAAGCCAAACCAGGGAGCTGTTGGGCGAGGCAAGGAGCAGGCGCTCAAAGGCAGCTGCATCCTGAGGCCGCAGGCTGGGATCCATCAGCTCCACCTCCCTCTGCACCAGGGCCTTCTCTGCTGCCTTCTTCTCCTGCTCCAGCTCATGGCGAGACTTCTTCTGGGGCTGCCAAAAGGAGTGCAAAACATGCATTCATTTGCTGATTTGATTTAAAAAAAAAGAAGACAGCCCCCTTTTTCATTGCCAGTTTAAGGCGGGGCCCCTATTACGCCCACTCGTAAATGTAGATTTCAGGCGCAATGGAAGGACAAAGTCACTCGCTGCCGAGCCAGCCTCAGATGTGCACAATTAGCTGACTAAACCACTAAAGTCATCACCCTAGCTAGCAGGCACCAGAACTACGCATTGCTCTACTAACTGGATGTAAACCAGCACAGTGGACGGATGGCATGGCCTAACGCAGAAAGGTTTGGCAGTATGTTTATCTGCAAAATGGAGATTGAGTTGTGTGCAGGCTGTATCAGGTTAACCTGGCATATGACCACTCAACCAGAGCAGTGCATAACCAGCACAGGCATCATGTGGACGTTAACCTGGATGGAGGACTGAAGGCTGGCTGTGCTAGAACCGTTTACATTAACCACACTCTGCAAACCAAATTGACATCATTAACCCGCTGACGCTGTGCTCTCATGTTTAGCCATGTTACAGAAACACTATTTTGACTGCGTTGAGTGTTTTCATAACTTGGATCTAGTCGACGATGTCCGTAGACATGTCCTGCCTCTGCAATGCCGTCACAATGTAAAATCCCCCACTGGGGCACCAACATTATGCTGTTCTGGTTCAAAATAAAAGACCAAAGGCAGAATGACGGCTGAGATTTGTTACCCTGCTGTTTTGGATTTGCAATGTAAAAATGGGTTAACAGAGAAGGATGCGGTAAGAGGCCTCAGCCAGTTTTACCTTGCTGCTTCCCTCTTGGTCCTCTCCATCACTTGAATCTCCCTCCTGCGCAGCAGAGGCAGGCTTCAGGGAGTTTAGACCCACATCCCAGGAGAAACCTGCCGCCACCTGTAGTCTGGATGGACCTGATGAGCTCTCTGTCACCTGCTGAGAGAGGGGAGGGAAACCTTTATTTCGAAAGCTCTGAAAAACAATAATTCTTTGTGCCAAATCCATGGAGTCTATTATACATTTTTTTTTAAAACATGGCGCAGAAGCATGTCTGCTTACTTTTACAGAATCGGATTTGGGTTCCTCTCCGTCCTCCTTATCCTCCTCTTCTCTGAAGTAAACCTCCACTCCACTGTCGCTGTCCTCAGCCCTCGCTTTCGTGGTTTTTCTCTTCTTCTTTGGGACCGGGGCCTCTGCTTGTTTCTGGTGAATACAACAACAGTAAAGAACATCATCAAGGATTAAATAAACCATAATACATACTTGTTGTGACAAGTGCTTCTGTGACCATCTGGCTGCAATTAAAGCTGCGCAGTATGCAGAGAGTTGTAAACAGAGGCTCGGATCAATGCAGAATTCATTACCGTCTAAGCAAGAGATAATGTATGAGTGATAACTGAAGATTGTATTGATCCATTTGGAAATGGTTTTCCTTTGATGGAGTGCTGTTCACCTCCAGGACCTCTGCAAATTATAATTTTTTAACCCTTTAATGTAAAGCAGGAAGAAGAGAAGGACAGGAGACTGTTACCTGTTCGCTCTCAGGCAATGAGCGTTTGGCCTTTTTCTTCAGAGTATCGTGTTTCTTCTTCTCGCCACCGACCAGACGCAGCGGCAGACCCAGAGACTCTGGCAGGACGTCTGACTTTCCCGTGTCCGCTGGGAGCAGAGACAGGTCGACAAACTCCTCCTCTTTGTCAATACTGAGGACGAGAATAGAAAGAGCTGCAGGCTAAAATAGACGTGATGACAGAAATACACTGCACTGGATCTTTAGAAAAGACACACACCATCAGCACTGCAACACTTCTTCATTTTTTTTTGTCCAAAATCTATTTCAAGCAATAGGTCTGATCTGTGCTCCTTTTTTTTTTTACCTGAGGATCTTGGTGGTGAGCAGGGTGTTGACACTAAGGTGATCACAGAGGACTTTGTGGTTTCTGACAAAGTAATTGGTTGACTGCTGAAGTCGGGCTCTTCCTGTGATGCTTCTCGACAATCTAGCAGGAAAAAAAAGTGACATGAAGCCGTCTTCATAAACAGGAACTATAGATACATATGTTAACAAGAATAAAAGGCAAAGAACTGAGCCAGAAGAAAAGTTGTTTCTCTTATAGATTCAAATGCTTATTAACTGTTTGTCCAGATGTCAAAAAGGTTCGATGTAAATATATCAGTGCTGGATGTATTTCTCAGGTACCTGATGAAGACCCCCTGCTCTCCCACAGACTTGACGTAGCCTCGGATGATCTGACCTTTCTTCAGACTGTCTACTGACAAAACCTCCAGGTCCTTCCCCGGCTTGGTCTGCTGTGTGTTGAGCCTGACGACAGAGTCAAAGTCAGCCAGACGTAATCGGAAGATACCGGTCCTGTGACACTCTGGATATTTTTTTCAAACCACATGAAACGATCTCCTACCTTGACGGACGTAGAGACAACTGCCACTTGCCGTCTTCACTTGCGAGAAGGCAAACCCTGAGGACACATGATGGAGGGGCCAAAATGGTTAATTCCTCTTGTCATACATGATTCTATACTTTTTAAAAAGCCTGCTCAAGATTTGTTTCTGAAATATTTGCGATACTCAGGAAGCTTTTGGTTCATTACTCACTGACTCATGGACACACACAAGTAAAGCATGCTGCTCTTATTGCCGAATGCAAAAATAATACTCTGATTATTTATTTCTAGAATGTTTGAAGACCAGTACATCACGTTTTTCTGCACTCTGTCACTTTCTTTTCTGTTCTGTTCTGAATGCATTATCTTTTGTTATATTGATAGCTGGGAGGGAGGGAGATCACTGTCGGGCGAGCTACAATGACTTTCAATGAGAGCGAGAGAGGTGCACTGTGCTGTCTGTTCATAAGTATGTCTCCAACAGAAACAGTCTGTGTGCTTTTAAGACCATATACAGATAATCAGAGCAGGCTGGAACATTCAGCACTACCTCCCGTCCTCCCTCCGTTGTTTTGTCGGTTTCTCTCGTCTTCTTAGGAAATGCTTTCTCAGTTAGTAAATTATACAGAGACTCTCTGAACCGAAGCAGTCGCTGTGGATGACACTGATGAAGGAAAGGTGGAAATACAGCCTTGAGAAAGTCGAGTCCCTTCCCCCCTCACATGTTGCCCCATCTGTCCCATCAACAGAACTCTCTGTCCTAAAATGTTACAAGCCTGTGTAGCCATAAAAGGGCATCATTTGATTGGTCAATACTTCAAATTTGATGGCAGCATACTTATAATGACTTTACAGTTAGAATAAAATAGGAAACTGTGTGTTAAGTTTCAAATTTTATTCATATGTCAAATATGAGTATAGGTATTGAAAGTCTATTTTTCCCCCAGCCGTTAAGGGTCGGGGCCAGTTATACAAGTGGGCGTGCCCATTTCACAATGGCCGCTGCAGGGTGATAAAACCTGGTTTTTGAAGCATGATAGTTGTATGAAACTAATATCTATAAATTGTTGCTGATATGTCACAATTGCGCTCCAGTTACCGGTATCCCATCATCAATTTGGGCCTATATTACAGTTAAAAACAAACTTCTTGAGTTTCACACACAACAATATCAGAAATTGAAGTACAACTTTTCAAAGCAAAGACTTGAAGGATAAATGAGAGGGTTTCTTTGCTCAAACTATTGAGTACAAATATTTCTGCAGCCTGCACTGACCTGAGCAGCTGATCCTTGCTGTAGTTGCCCAGAGGGTTGGGCCTGTACGTATCAGCCAGGTCAGTGACAGAGACGGTGCCCGTGCCACCAAAGGGAAGCTTGACATGAAGGCCAACATGTGGCTGAATATTTGTCACCATCCCCAAAGTCACACTGCCTTTCTCCAGTTTATGGACTCCTGGAGAAACAAAAACAAAACGACAGAAAATAAAACTAAGCTTGTTGGTTTTACTTCTGAAAACAACCTGAAGAAAGAGCTGCAGGTGACAAACGACAAACAGGCAAAGGTGAAATGAAGAAATGAGCTGTTAACTTGACTGACTAGAGGCCGTTTCCACTGAAAACAGTCGGAGCTTCTGTTACCTGTGAGTGACAGCACGAGGCGTTGAGGGTTGGAGCTTGCTTCGACCACTTTGGCGTACACGGCGCTGCCCAGCTTGTGCAACTTCTCTGGGTGGCTCGCATCCTTAAGAAAAAACGAAAAAGGATTTAGACAATGTAATCCATCATGTGCTCATAAAACATATATATTAAATCCTGCAGTTATCTTGGAGGGTTCAATTGAATTAATTCATGTATTTATTTATTAATATCGTTATTGTCCCAGAGTACACTGTTGTTACAATTACAGGTGACAAAATAACTACAGACACAGAGATATACTACATGTGAGGGGCCGGGGCGGCAGGAGCTCAGTCTGTAACTGGAGCGTCGCTGGTTCAAGTCCCAGTGCGGAAAATATGGAAGTTGGTCTGGGCCTTTGTGTGTGAGAGGCAGGTCTCTCAATAACAGAGTGAACACCAGAGACTAATAAAGTGTATCACTTTAAATATGAATAAGTACATTTAACCAAGATTGCACGCTTAGCTTTTGTAACATAGCCTCAGATGACTCTTTTTTTGAAAAGGTACTTAAAGGAGCCATAACATAATTATAAATATCCAGAGATAAGGTGACTCAAAGTAAGGAAAAATGAGCTAAACTAAAGTCAAGTAGCAGTTCAATGAAGTGTTAGGACATAAAGATCACAGATAAAGATACAACATAATGAAGGTTCCTTCAATTCACTATTTTAACTAAACTAAGTTGAAGGGGTTTTGTAATCAGAATATTTCTAACTTTAGATTTGAAGCAAGTAACCTCCCCCATCATGTAACCCTCCACTGTCACATCTATCCAGTTATCTGCTGTAGCTGCGGAATGCATCTCTCATCTTTTGGTGAGAGCTTTCTGTTCCTGCCACCAGCAAAAAAAAAAACTGTATTCATCAAGTCATTTTCCATATTTTACACTTCAGAGGAGGGGTAATTCAAATACATGTGGGTTTTGAAATCAAAGGGTATTTTGGTGTTAACAATGTGCTGCATTGAATCGTTTATATATTTCCAGTCATTCTGTAAGTTCTAACTTCATTCACAGAGAATATGAAAGTGGTTTACAGCCAGGCAGCCACAGTTCCTCCAGCATGGAGGGTTGCTATTGGCATGCTTCGTCTACAGGGAGTGATAAAAAGGGACACGACTGTAGCCTAGTGGTTAGTGCGCACACCCCAAGTACGGAGGCTGTGGTCCTCCAGGCGGGAAAGGCTGGTGGTGTAACAGTTCTCGGAAAGTGCTCTGGCACCTCTCCAGCTACCAGACCAACCTCCATGTTATTTTCCGCATTCACACTTGAATCGGCGACCCTCCGGTTCATGGCATTAAATAAGAATCGCAGACACACCAACTCATAATTCTGATAGCTCCTTCTGATTTATAATCATTTGGGTTTCTTACCTTTGGATCAGTGATCATGGCCAGCAGTTCAACTGTCCCAGTAACACAAGGATCAATGGCGACCTCCAAAGACTTCTTCTCCAGGAGAAACTGGAGGAAGAAGCCGCAACACAATGGAAGTGAGCCTCAGCAGCATTTTTACTCCTTTAAAGTTAAAAGTTTTCTTTTTTGTAAAATTCAGGTTCTGCATTATCTTACAGTCTTGTGATCTTACCTTTGATACAAAGCATGGGATTTCTGCCCCAACTTCTAAGCTCTTTAGTTTGTCTTCAGCTGTGACTGGATTGATATCGGTATTCTGGTCGAGTTTGCTGCAGGGAGAAAAGGAAACGCAGAGGTTATTCCACATTTTATTCAGGTTATAATGACTGTAGTATACCATGGATGTGTTGTCATGGTAATTACAATTCACTTGAAACTTTGACATATAATTACCTTGGGATAAGAGTGAGCTCAGGGACGGTGTATATGAATTTGGGATGGGAGAAGGGTAAGAATCTGAAATAAGAGAATAGAAACTATTTGTTATTTCATTGCAGACCATCATCACACTTTCTTTCCCACTTTCATGTTGGTTTGAGAAATGTCTATTCCATTATGTAAAGTGAGACCCTCCAGTAGTTGTTACCTGTGCCTGGAGGCCTCTCGTCCTCCGATGACCCTGGCGGTGAGCTCGCTGCCAACTTTGACTGAGGACGTGGGGAAGGATCCTGCACACACTTTCAAACTCTCTGAAACTTCTGACACATGCACACTTCCTGTGCTCCCATCGTCGAGTGTGACCTGAATGGAGGTAGGCCTCACAGTCTTCACTTTGCACTGCACGATGTCACCAAACCTGTGACCCTTAGACCCTGTCTGGTTCTCTGAGGTTGAGCGACGTCTATCTGGATTATTGCGCTCCCACGCCACTAGAGGGAGCCCCTGCAGTTCTTTGCAGCTTGGTTCTACGACCTCAACGGCCACACTCATCCCCACCGTCAGCTTCTCCGACTCAGACCGAAATATCTCGTTCAGGTGGTTGCTGGCATGAATCAAAGTCAGCTGTGCGGTATCGTCCAATGAGATGACGGCAAAGTCTTGGTCAATGTACTCCATCATGGCTGTGTACTTCGATCCTTCAGTTAACTGGAAATACAAATGAAAACACACAACAAGGCGCAATCACTACATGGAATCAAGACAAACCGACTGTGAATGAGTGACCTGTGAAAACCGGCTGCTCCCTCCATTAAAAAAAAAAAAATCAGGGCAGGGATGCACATTTATATTCAGCCAGAGAGCTCCACAAAAAGCAGAAACATGGTCATAGTTTTGAAACTTGTAATAAGTTAACTCACAGATTTCTTCTTTCCCACCAGCTTGGAAAGCATGGACACGTGGACACATGAGGTCAGCATGTTAACATGGAGGACGACTCCCGTAACTTTCTGTCCTGGGGTCAGATTAACATCTGGAAACATTACAGATGAAAAAAAAAAAAAAAAAAAACCTTATTACAAGGCATGCATTGAACTCACTTTATGGGCAGCCTCATAGCTCACAGGCTTCATGATCACATCATTGATTTTACACATGAAGATCAGTAAATCAGTTGGGAGTCACAGTGCTGCTCGGTCTGTGACGACTTCTGTGTAATGTTTAATATCACAGCATGTGTGAAAACATCTCATGTTGGCAAGAGGAGTCAGTAGAGGAGTGAATTCCTGATGATTTTTTCTGCTAAATTTCAAATGTTTCTGTTTTGGTACATACCCATGACGTGGTGCTTTGAGGCCATTATGGTAGCACCAGCCATATCATCTGACTTCAAGGTGGCCCCACTGTTCTTCACAGTGTCTACAGTCAGCTTCAGCTTCTCACCGACAGACAGAGCTGCCAGCTGCTGGTGAAGATCACTGTTATCTGAGAGGGGAGACAAACAGAATGAGAGGTTACACTGAGGACTAACTTCAAATGAATGAACTAAGATCTCATTTGGGTAGATGCAACTCTTATGTATTTGATCACAAGCTAAGATAAGAGAAAGTAGATGACACTGCAATGCAACCGTACCTCTGCTGACTAACATTTCAGTCACAGCTCTTCTCTCCTTCAGACCATTAATGAGTCTGGTTTGGGCGTCTCCCTCGGGCAATGCGACCTCTGTAATCTTCAGCGTCACAAGGAACCGCCGCTTTTCCTCATCCAGGTTGGTGACTTTAGCGACCACCGTCTGGCCCAGCTGGAAGACTGCTGTTGTGTCACTGATGAACTTATCGGACATAGCCTGAAGAAGAGTTTTAAAAAAGAGAAAAAATGAACAACAAGGCATATCATTTCAGGTTAAAATAAACAGCAGAAAGCCGTTTACTCACCGACTTGGGTGCAAGACCAATGAGGCCGTACGGGAACTCTACAAAGACGCCATAGGACATCATGTTCTTGATCCACCCAATCAGCTGCATCCCAACTGTGATTTCAGAGAAATCCTTGGCAACCACTCCTTCCTCCAGAGTCCATCTCACTGCTGGTTTCTTGGTGATGGTCTTTAAGAGTGGGGCAGCTAAGGAAAACAAACACTTTCCCTCTCTTTATCACAAGGACATGTGTTCATTTACCCACTGAGCACTAAAAAAAAGTGAAATATTTCAGACTTTTCTCCTGTGATCACGTTCACAGATCCGTATAAAAAGGATACAATATTCTGCTTGTTCTTGTTGCAGCAGATGAGGTCGGAGATGTCGTCTCCCTCCTTCGCGCTCTCCCACAGCAGAGGACAGTTGGAAATGTGATCAGAAAGGTGCATTGTGGGTAACACGGCACGGTTCTCACCAGGGAGGATCGCCACCTCCAGACCGTTGACCAACTTTTTCAACACCCTGGCCTCCAACTTCTGCGTCACAAAAACACAAACGCACGGGTCAAAATGAGATGAACAGGATTTTTAAGTAACAGAAACAAACAAACCGGCCTGAGGGTCTGAGACGTACCTGCCCAACTTCACAGTCAACCTGGGGCATGTCTACCTCCGCCGCAGCCTTGAACGACAGAATCATCTTCGCCTTATCGGGGTCACACTGAAGAACTTTAGCCTTTAATACCTGGAATTCAACACGCACAAAAAAAAAAAAAAACATGGTTCAAATGTGTTCCCAAATGAAAAAAAGCTGTCGAACATTTAGCCCTTGATTAAAAAAAAAGGTACAACTCTGAAATACCACTGCCAAAAAAGGTTAAAAATGGTCTATACTGATGTTATAATTAGGTTATTCACAACTATGAAGTAGTTTTAATACACAGCTGTGTTGAATTCTTGATCCATAGCAATGGTCTGCTTTTCCTTGACGGGATGGATTGTTATGAAAAACAAACCATTGCTATGAAGAAGAGAGTGATACTCGTGAAGCAGCTTGAATCCTGAACCCTGCAGGACTAACTGTAATCACACCAACACGTAGAGACTAGTCTGGTTCATTTGACGTTTGTCTGAGGAAAAACAAAAGAGACGTTGAGAGGTACAATAATAAGACGCTATGAAGAAAGAAAAAGTGAACACTAGCGGAACACTTCATGGGACACAGCGGAGTTTAAGGACTGCACAATGGAAAGTAACGTGGGGCTGCTGTGGATCAGTGGTAGAGTCAGTCGCATCTCAACCAGAAGGTCGGGGGGGAGTCACATGTCCAATGAGTCCTCCTACACGAGCTCAAGTCCATTTAGCATGAAGTGGAAACAGACACTGACAGGCCCTGTGTTCATCTAGCATTTCTATCTAAACAGCAGCGTCTTATTTCAATTGTTTTCAGAGTAGAGTGTGTTTGCCGCCTGAAGAAAGCTCCCAGCATCTGTTTTTTTGCGGCCATTCCGAGCGCTCAAGTTAAAAATCTTTGAACTTTTCAGAGAGGCTCTGTTAACGTCACCGGCGCTCTTTTCCAAATAATAAGATATTCCCCGTAGTGTTGCCGTCTACTGATCGTGTCTTATACCTACATAGTCTGTGCTCCGTGTCTGAACGGGAAATAAATCATCTAAAATCAAATAAAAACAGTAAAAGGTAACGGAGCAGTGTCGATCATACAGCAGCCGTTGTCATAGAGACAGGGCAGACGTGCAAGTGCTCCCGAAGCCGCGCATAGCCAACGGGGCAGTAAACTCAGCCAGCTTCCACGCTGATTTTTGGGGGACCCTTTCACCTTTCTCACTTCACCATCGGTGGAAACGTTCCGTTCAATGTGAGAAATAAAAGTTAGCTCGTTTTTAAAAAAAAAACTGCAGGGTTAACCATCAGACGCAGCTCAAAGTATAGATTCCAAATTAGGATTTATTTAGGAGCCATATTAAATTATTTCCTTAAATTAATCCAATTATTTTGTGTCAAATTACTGATAATGTAGAGTGAGCTGTTTGTTTTCAGCCTAAATCTGATAAGATGACAGAAAATAAGGTCAGTTCTCAACGATATACCGAGCTAAGCAGAAGAGAGAAATGTTCTTTAGCATCTTATCATGAATATAACGTTTCAACAAGACTGTAAATAAATTATGAACAAGGGCAGACATGTTGTCATTTCATCTGGAGAGATCCCTCTGTGTCTGACCCCTCACCTGGCCCCCGTAGAAGACCTCCTCAGGACTGATGATGGGCTCAGAGCTGAGCTCGCTGAGCGGCACCAGACCCTTGACGTCGTTGTAGAAACGAACGATGCAGCCAAATTCTTTCATGGTGACGATGTAGCCGTGAGAAACACGGCCGGGGCGGGTGTCTGCGTAGCTGAGGAACAGCGGCAGGGAGCTTTCGACCAGGGCCTTCTTTCTGGTCAGGTACAGCGTCTTACTCTCCGCGTCCACCGACAACACCTGGATGAACACAATCAGATACAAACACAGAGGATTAACTCACATTTAAAACATGACTTTTAGACTTTAATATGCAGAGAAGTAGAGAAGGGGACTCACCCGACATTTGACCTTCATTCCCTCGCAGTACTTCTTCTCCGGGTTCTTGAGGATGATGTCGGACAGGTGGGTCCGAGGCACGAGGCCCTTGATGTGGTCAGACAGATGCACCACCATGCCATGACTGAGCAGGACTGACACGGTCCCCTGGAAGGCACACAAACATAGGAGGCAGTGTGAGACTGACAGCAGATAGAGGAAGAGTGACGGAGGAAACAGGAGCACTCTACAGAGAGGGTCACTTAGTCTGTGTGCCACTTTAACCTTCATCTTTAGAGGCTCCCTAACTGTGAGTAACACTGATGTCACACTGCCCCAAGGCATCCCACTGGTTGATTTCAAATTATTTTATTTGAGTTCCAAAGCTGAAGACCTTTTTATATGACTCTCTTCATTAGTTGGAAAACGGAGATGATCTTTTCTTACCTCTACAATCTGACCGGCCTGCAGGTCCTGGTATCTAAAGAAACGCCTGGCGATCACACTCCTGAAAACAAAGAGAAGGTTTAAAGTATATTCAGTCAGAAAATAGAGGTCTGTGATAACTGTGGAGTAAGAAAAAGACTAAAGAGGGACCACTTACTTTCGCAGAGTAGCGAAATGAATTTGGTCCATGGGGCTGTAGTCCAGGATCCTGCAGGTGTGCTCATATTCGGCCATGACTCTGTTATCATTAGCTGGGGCATTCGCCTCCTTCAGGTGGCTCCTCTGTCAGGAGGGACAGAACTGGTTATTATCCAAACATCTTTAGTTATATCGCACATTTAAAAAAAAAAAAAAACTTTGAAATTTATCAAAGTGCTGCACAGTGAGGAAAATGTAGAAACACAGCGGATTTAAAAAAAAAAAAAAAACACTGTAAAATACATAAAACCTTATAAAGCACATACAAGCCATGAAACCTCCTAAAAGACAAAAACAGTAAACAAGAAAATAAAAACAATACAGAAAGACAGAGACCACACAACTGTCATTTGGAGTTAAAGCCAAAGAATAAAAGTACGTATCGTGTCTCGAGTATCGCGATAATATCGCATCGTGGGGACTCTGGAGACTCCCACCCCTAGTTTCTACAAACCCATTAAACTCACACTGGTCAAACGAACTGGTGCTTAGGTACAGTACGGGTTAGCTCTTAGTGAGGGGGTCTGTCACTCAGCTTATCATACCTCGATTTCTCTTTTTAAAGCACTGTTTTTTTTAATCTAACTGGGACTGTATGAAATGCTTCATGTTTTCATGTTTTTTTTCCTCTTCTACTTGATTTTGTTTTACTCCATTTGAACTTTATTTGGAGCAACATGGTACAGGGATTCCCTTCAGGATTATTAAAGTTCTATCTTATCCCATCTCATCATTACCAATGCTGATTCAGCAGAATACTTACAGAGAGTTTCTAAAGCTTTGATATAATCATCATCAGTAAAACTAGATGAATATTTAACGTGTACCCTGACTCACATGTACAAAGACCGCCGTCTTGTCCGGTAACTCCAACATGGCTCCAGACATGTGGTGCATGCTGCTCATCTTGCAGTCCTTCACCACTTCACCGATGCGGTCGCCTACAACAGGACAGGTTTCAATTCTGGTCCCAGGCTGAACCAGGTAACCGCGCAGGCTGAGACCCACCAGACGGGTGGACGACTCCACATACAGCACACGGGCTCGCACCTGGGAGGAGAGATGAATACCAGGATGATCCACTAGACCAGAAAACTGAAAGCAGTGATTTAGTGTCTCACATAAGTTCAAATGATCCACGTGATCCAGGTCTGCTTTTACCTCAGATCCCTTGGTGTAGACTGATTTTTGGTCCGGCTCCATGTGGAGGAAGTCCACCTGGCCACAGAAGGAGGACAGGAAGTCCAAGAGCAGACCATGTGTGGTCACCTGTAACACCAACATGAAGACTTATTACAAATACACTTTACTTCCACTGAGTTACAAATAACAACTTTAATAAGAGCAAAGTTAGATAATTCACTGTAGAGTTTGAATATAAAAGATTTAGGTTGTATCAGAATTCCCTCCCATTGTTAATAACAATTACAGCTCTGGAAAAAATTAACACACCACTGCAAAAAATATAATTTTTCTCTGCTATCTGAAGTGGCCATCAGAAGTACCTGATCCCATTCTGACGTAGCAGTGGGGTTTAGTGTTTAGCCAAATGACAACTCCGACATGTGGCTGCAGGAGTTGGGGATCAAACCCCCGACCTTCTGCTTGAGAGACGACCGTCTCTTCCATTGAGCCACAGCTGCTCAAGGCTAAAAGCGGCATATTGTTAACCAACAGAGATGTGGAGGAGCAGAGCACAGCATGCCAAGATGCATGTTGGCTGTGATTTAAAAAAATTCTGCATTGTTTGACTTAAATAATCACGTCATTTCTGAACTCTTCCTACATCAGTATTCTGTTGCAGTTTTCGCTTGCCTGAAAAATTAGCATCTCTACGTCTTATCAACTATTTTCATTTTCTTCAAACCAAACACCTAAATGAGAATATTTTATTTGGAACTTTGGTAAGCTGGGAGAAAATGTTGCCTATTTTTTGCAGTGTTGTCTTATCTTTTTCAAAAGCTGTATAATCTTAGTATTTATTAAATAAATAACAGAATCCCTTATATGAATGACGTCTCTACCTTTTTGATCGTAGCTTTGACCAGAAGTCCAGGCAGAAGGTTGGTGAGGTTCCAGCCCTGTGCGGATTCAGCCCAGGCCTGGGCGACGGTCGGGGGGCTGACAGAGAGGCGGACCACGCGACCATCGTTCTTCACCTCCTCCACTTGACAAGTCACATACTGACCCACTCTGAGTTCTGGAAATATGAGAACAATCACATGTTTGAAAAAAAAGAATCATGAGACCTCACTGCAACCCCTTCAAACTGAGACTGAGTGTATTCTCTGAGTTTATGAAGGAGATCTTAAATCGTCTGTCATACCGCCTGAATTGTCGAGTACATCTTTCACAGTTGTCTTAGGTAGGAAGGCTTTGGTTCCACTGATGCCAATGTCAACTATGTAGCCGTGATCCTCCACACTCTCCACACATCCACTCAAGACCTGAGTCGTCACAAAATAACAATTCAACAAAATGTTTGGATTTTAAAAAAAAAGGATTATTTTAAAAGCAAATGTGGACGTCAAAGACTCGCTGTAAGGACTCACCATTCCGGCTTTCAGAGAGCTGGAAGTTAACGCTTTGTTGACCAGCTTTGGATTGATTGACAGCTGGATGCTGGGAGAGCCTCCTCTGGCGATATCCAACTTGTGAACCACACACCTGAGCAGCATGCCAGGGTAGAAGAGGTGAGGCAGAGAGCAGATGTCCTGTGAAGTAAAAGAGACATCACATTATATTCTGAGACTAAGACATGTGTAAAGTATTGAAATAAAAGAGCTTAATGAATTTCATTTGGTCTAAGGTACAGAAGGTTACTGTCTGTTCCTAGGCTCCACAGATCAATACTCAGAAACCTGCCCTGAAACTAGAGCTGTATCAACAATACCTAAAAATAGATGTGAAAGCTGACCATTTAAACCAATGAGGCCAAAATATATAAATATATACATTACAACCGATAACGATACTCTTTCTTAACCAGCAGGGGGCGCTGTCCGGCATCAGTAGCCCTGAACAGAATGCTTTTTTCGTAGAAGTGCGGTAACTAAACTCAACCGTCATCACTTCTTTGAACATTCAGAGTGGTGTCCCCATCTGTGAATTCATATTGCGTTGCGTTGCAGAGGCACAGCACAGCGGGAGCTCCACATAGACACAAAGTCAGAGATGCACACGCACACACAGCACTGTGCTGTGCTGTGCTGTGCTCCCCTGCTGGCTCTGCTGAAACTGTCTCGCCTCTGTTACTACCTCCAAAGACGGTAGAGATGGGGGGATCACTGCAATTGATTTGCAATTATTTTGGCGAGGAGCTGGGGGGGGGGGGGGTTTATTGGACAGGATAGCTGATGACAAAGAGGAATTCTGGGGAGGAAAGAGTGAGGGACGACATACAGGATTCGAACCCATGACCGCTGCAACGAGGACTACAGCCTCTGGTACAAGAGGCGTGCCACAAAACTGCGAGGCTACCAATACCAAGCCATTTTTCACAATAATTATTCATTTACTCATACATTCTATTTTACTGAATTCATTTCTTTCTTTGTTTACGCTCCCCTCTCTTGCTCATCGACTGTTATTAGATCTCCAATCCCACACCTGTGCTACATCATCCATACATTACTGTAACCATCATTATCTAATGTCTTCCTCTCACTTGATTTTTTTGTCACTTTTGTCTTTTCATTTCACTATTAAAAATAAATAAATACAAAATAACGGCGAGGCTATCTGACGCGCCCGAGCTACATTTTTCAGATCATCGTCAAAACATGTGTGGAACCTCTGTTGATATACAACCCGCTGCAACTAACAAATAGCAGCCTCCGCGTGTACAGTCACACCATGTCTTCAGCAGAAGTACCTCTGTGTCAGCTGAATCCAGTTGTTCAGTGAGCAGCTTGGCGTAAGAGTCACAGATGTTCCTGATGCTGAGGTGGCCTTGCAGGCAACAAGGAAGGCCGACCGTCACCTCGAAGTCTGTTACGTCCTTCACACAGCCAAGCATCAGCATGCCCTCCTTCACATTCTGAGGAATCAAATAAAAAAAACACAAACAATATCAAGCCAGATGCTGCGCTCCACGCCCAAACCTTTATCCCTTTAACCAATAACACATTTACATCAGCCCTCGACAAATGCATTACCTTGTTGTGGAGAATTTCCACCGTTTTTGCGGCAGCATTCAGGGTCAGACCATTATCTTTTTCTTTTTCTGTCTTTGGCTTCTTGAGTTTCTTCCCTTCATCTTTGGATGCTCCCTTTCTTTTCTTGGTTTCTGTTTGTTCATTTGACTGCAGGAGAGAAGAGACACATTTTACTTCTTCTGTCAGACCAAGTTTGCAAAATAAGAGCCAAACTATACAGAGTGTGTGACAGGAAAGATCAAGAATAACTGGTGCAGACTTTCACTTGGCTGCTTTAAAGCCATGTGTAGCCAGATAGTATTTCTGAGTCATATTCGTTTTCAACAGTAGCATGGAGACAGGAAGATAGAAAAGTCAAGACTAGTACCTGGAACAAGTTGTCCACCTCTGTCCGCTGCACCACTATTTTACTCTCAGTGGGCTTCTTTGTGGTTCCTCCTCGAGGGAAGTCCTCCTCCACAGATGCCATGATTAATGAATTATCAGACTTCTGAGGGGGGAAAAGGTTACAGTCATTAAATAAATCATTTAAAAAGTGTTCTTCCGCACACAGCAGAATAAGTAAGGTTATAATACGTGATGAGTCTGGATGTAGCCCATCATCAGACCTAGTCAGTTTGTTTGTACACTTCAGACGCAATTGCTGATATTACTTTGGGCTTTCGCAGAAGCATAACATCCTTCAAGTAAGTAAACATTGTTAGCAAGAGATAAAAACGTGAATTAATTCGGTATTGGGAAATTTAACAAAGCTACTAGAAACAAATTTGCACACTCGGGTCCAACACAAATCAAGTTGGAGAGCTGAAAAAAAATGTAGATTGCGGAATAGAAACGCTCGACTCTGATTTTAGTATTCGTGTGTCTGTTCTTTCAGTATTCAATATGAAATCTTTCCTTACTTTAAATCTCCTTCTTGTCGGGTTCACAACTCACATGTTGTTCAGCAACACGCCATGATCGTCAACCCGGAAGCAAAACTCAAAAGGGCGTTCCAATATTTTAGCCAATCATTGACGAGAAAGGGTGATTGACAGTTACTTTAGCCATTCGCGAGTCGTTGACGAACCTTACTTTGAGTGACGTCCATTCGAACCAATGATAACGCTTTGTTTGACTGTGTCAGAGTGGGCGGGACTTCCTTGAGAACTTAGCGTTGCGGCCTCTGCTGAAGGACACTTGTCTCATTCTGTTTCCACAGGGGTCGTGTGCTAAAGGTAAGACACGTCTTTAAAACCTCTAAAATACGAAAAATGATTGCACTCTACTTTTTAAAAGTCCGGAAACACCGAGCATATTGTGTGTAATAGACCTGTGGGACCATGTGCTGTGCAGCTTGTAGTGTGAAAGTTAAACTAGCTGTCTGGCTAATGTAGCAAGCTAACACTTTACACAGTGCGTTAGCTAAGAAGCTATCAGGTGAAAGTCAGTCTGAGTGATAAATCCACTGTCGGTGCTTTTCTCCAACACAACGATAGTGCATTTCTTATGTCATTAAAGTACGTTGTTCTTGACAATTGCATGATAGCGTGTGCTGTTGATTAAATATAACTAAAGTTAAATTCTAACATTGAAAGCTAACCTTGTACAGTGTTAACTCCAACACAAACTCTGTTTCTAGTAAACACCTGCAGCAGCTGACATTTACTGTAACATTTGAACACTCAAATGTTGTGAAGAAAAACAAAGAAGCTTCAGTTTCTCACTACCTGATGTGAATATGTGTTCCTATGTTAGACCCTGTAGAGACTTCACAGTGACAGTGTGTTTATATTTTATATATTTATATACTGTGGTGGTTTTCTTTGTCAGTCTTAAGCTGAAACCTTTTTTTTTTTTTTCGATACTGAGATTTAGTATTGAATAAATATGGAAAGTATCAGTGTCTAAAGTCGACCCCTTCACATGTCTTGACTCCCAAATGAAAGATGTTAAATGTCCAGAGGCTGAAGATAAAAAGTACACCTGGACTTCACTCAGTCACAGACAGATTCAGTTTAAACACCGTTTGTTCCCAAGGTCAACACTGAAGTTTATCAAATGCTACATTATTAATCTGAACATGTTTCATCTCCTTGTCGTAGGACCATCAACAATCCATCATGGGAGGACACGACGCTGGAAGCCAGCACCAGTTCACTGGGATCGCCAAGTACTTCAACGCTTACACAATCACTGGAAGGAGGAATGTGAGTCGTTTGGAACTTGACAAAAATATAAACTGCGTTGACAATTTGCGTATTCAAAGCAGCCTAAATTTGTCATGCATCCTTTAATTTCTTATTTTGCTTTCTCCCTTTTAGTGTGTTTTGGCCACATATGCCAGCATATTAGCCATTGGTCTTTTCTTCAAATTGAAGCCTAAGAAACAGGCAGCCGTCACAGAAAAGTGATCATGTAAGTGCATTCACGTCTCTATATTCTAATAGTTTTAATTTCCACTGTGGTAGCAAGGTTTCATACCGTTGATTAACTCAAACCCTTCTTGTGTCCTTCCAGGTATCAATTTGGACCATTGTTTCTAACAGCTGGAGGTGGTGAAAGCAGCTGGACATGCTTGTGATAAAATGACTATTTGGTTTCCCTATGTTAACAATAAAGAACATTTATGCCCAAAACATAGAAAACACTTGTTTTATTTACAGTGTCCACTGGTATAAAATACTATGATACAGTTAAAGTCCCAATGTCAGCGACGTGTTGAACCCAGCTGTACTCATGGCAGTGATTTCTAAAAACCGTTCTCAGTCAACATGGCACTTATCTTTGTCCAAGGAATATCTGCAATGATCCACTTGATTCTGTGCCTGCGTCCATCATACTGAGGGCAAGAAAAAGGAGTTGGCTAACCTAACTCGTATCTTCATTCACAGTTAGATAAGCACCAGAGGTGATTTGTTGATAGTTACATTTTGTTCCCACTGCACCACAAATAGGCTTTCCCTTGTGGAATTCATGGAACAGGCGTTTGCCTTTGAACTATGTTATTCTTGAGTTATTCCATGATGCCTCATGGATTGTAGGCCCCAGCGGCTAGCAGCAGGTTCCTGCGGGTGAAGTGAAGGTGAATTACGGGTGTGGATTTGGTCATGTAGGTTCCGAGCAGAAGCTCCTGGGAGTTGTCTTGTAGATGGACGTGTCCTGTGGTTGCTGTGAAATCGTCCGTCTCTAAATCATCGTAAGCTTTCATCGCGTTCCACAGACGGACAGTGTAGTCCATGGAGCCTTAAAAACACAAGATGACACATTGTACGTTTAGTTACACTACTTCAAAACAAAACAACGGGATTTAAATCCACTAAAATCTACACTGAACAGACACTAGATATTGAACTGGTGTTAAATGATGAAATGGTGAAGGTCACCCACCAGAGGCCAGGATCTCTCCGTCTCTGCTGAATTTGAGGGAGTAGATTGTGTCAGTGTGGCCTTTAAGCTCCCCAATCATAAGTCCATGACCGATGTCCCACAGAAGAACTCTGCCATCAGTCGCTCCTGAAGCCAAGTACTTCCCATTGGGAGAGAAAGCCAGCGCATGGATAGGACCCTGGGAGAAAGGGTTAAAACTGGTTAAGAGGTCTTCTTTGGATTAGACAATACGGGCAACCGGCAACAAAAATCTGGGAGTCTCACACATATTTAGCTCTATGGGTGACAAAATAAAAGTTCTCACACCAGAACTTTTTGGAAGGACTGGAGTCTTAATCTTTTCAAATTAAATCAGCTAGTTAATATAAATAACTGATAGACAGCCTTTTAAAGTTAAAGTCAAAACAAACATAGCGGCATTGCTTTGATGATGTTTCTGACCTTGTGACCAGTGAAGATGCGAACGCAGTTTCCGCTCAGGACGTCCCAGAGCCGGATGGTTCGATCAGACGATCCTGTGGCAACATAATTGGAGTTGGGGTGGAAGCGGGTGCAAGTGATATCTGCTAGATGACCAGAAAACATCCGCAGGGGCTGGTAGTGATCTGTTGCCCACAGGCTGTGTAAGGAAGCACAACATGGACCAATGAGGCGACGTCTGTAGAGCGGCTGTGTATGGACAAAGATTATCACTATGCTACATAAGAATAAATAAAGTAATGCAGGTACTTACCGGGCCACTCGGTCATGTCCCCCAGAGATAAAGTAGTACCCATGAGGGGAGAATTGGGTGTCCCACACTGGGTAGTTGTGGCCTTTGTAGCCCACCAGACAAGTGAATGTCTGCAGACTCCACAGCCTGATTGTACCATCTTCAGAACTTGACAACAAATAGTTCCTGGAATGCAAAAGGAAAAGGTCAGTAGTAAATACATGAGGCTGTTAAAGACAAAAATATCCAGCTTTATTTTAAACTGCTTCTTTCTTAATCCTCTTAAATAACAGCCCCCTTTGACCTACCTGATTCTCTTAATCTCAATTATTTTATCAATCAATTTATCAACAGCTGCAACACAAAAAGTGCTCAGGCTGACTTCATAACAGAGGTAAGTAATGAAATGATTTCTACCTGTCTGGGCTGAAGCTGATGCCGTATACCGGGCCACTGTGTCCATAGAGGATCTTTGACTCGCTGGCCGTCTTCTCGTCCATGATCCTCTCCAGCACATCGTCCGACTCTTTGTCAATCAGATTCAAGTCTTCATGGAGAGGAGCGAAATAATGATTTAAGTTAGAGGAAAAACTGGAAAGCAGTGATGTCATCAGTCAGTCATGCGTACACAGTACCTGCTGCAGACTTGACCTTGCGGAGCTTTTTCGGTGTGACACTCCACACTCGTACTGTGGAGTCAGCGAAGCCTCCGGCGATCAGGCTGGAGTCGTCTGTGAAATCCACTGCAGTCAAACCCTGCAGGACAAAAGTTCAAAAAATAAATTAAAAAAACCATTCTCCTGCAGATTAAAACGCAACTGTCCACTTTCTACTACTGGCTTAAATGTGCAAACGTGCTGAATGTAAAATGAGTTCCTGTGGTTGTTATGAGGGATTTACCTGGTAAGCGTTGAGAAAAGAGTAGAAGCAGATGGAGGGGAGGTTATCTGGTGCCAGGCGGATCCTTTTGGTGGCCTCCTTCATGTACATGATCTTGTCCAGCTTGTCTGAATCCTTTAACTCTGGTAGAGGTATCCTGAATGACAGACAACAATGACAGCTGTTACTGACTGCTGTGTCACAGAGAGCAAGTCAATGAGTAAAAGTCTTAGACTACAACCCGACCCGACGCCTCAGGTCATCAGGTGGAGGTCTTTTAGCAGTACCCAGAATTAGATCAAAGTCTGGAGAGGGGGCCTTTAGATACTGTGGTTCGTCTCTCTGGAACAAACTACCTGTCCGCCTGAGGTCCATCACTACTGTCTCTACTTTTAAAGCAAAAATAAAAAAACTAGCTTTTCTCCCAAGTATAAGAATAGTTCTTATATATATATCCACGTTATATTTAACGTGGCCCTAATGCTCGGTCGTAAACAAGTTTCTCGACGAAACCTCAAATTGTATTTTCTTGATGTAACATTTGAATCATGATGATGTTTTAGTAACCTTTGCCAGATACTGAGCCGACTTTGAACACTTCCTGTTATGCCAAGGTTTTTTAGGGGGCTAACCAGCTTTTATCCTGCCCATTTCAAAACGGATTTCAACACTGAATAAATATTCTTAACCAATGGGACTTGGGTGCGCCTACCACGGCTGCTTTGATTGGTGGAGGAGGGAGACTGTCCCTTAGCAGCAGCAGCAGCCCGAGTTAACAGAATCATGTTTTCATCCCTAACAAAGTTGAAAGCTCTGCATTTTGTTTTAACTTGATGCACAAACACTGTTGTGCTTTGCCAAGAAGGTTGAGTTCCCCCCTTAACAAGAAATGTCTTTACATTTCCTCCTTACCTTTTGCTTTGGTAAATTGTAACAGAACGTTCGACCTTTCAGCCGTTCTCACAAGCAACTAACCACCAGAACTCTTCTTCAGGTAGTTTAATGACTGGCAATTCAATTTTGCTCATAAACTATTTTTTAAGGCAATCGATGAACGTTTGTTGACCAAAGATTGGATTACATGGCATGACTCGACCTCAGATATAGCGTTAAACTAAAATGTACCCTTTAGAGCTACAGCTGACTTCTGTGGATTTCTTTCGACCCCGTACTTCATCAGTTGAATGAAACAAAATGACTGAATGTTCAGCTGCCAGAGTATCACACTAACTACCTGGTCTGTGAAGGTGCATTAGGATCCTGCTTCTTGCTCTTGGAGCCCATGCTGTCCTTCTTGGGTTTCTTCTTCTTGGGTTTACCTTCCTCATTCTCTGCCTCCTCATCCTCATCATCAAGAGGCAGCTCTATTTCTGGCTCCTTCAGCAGTCCGTAGTAAACCTGATCAAATGGAGATACACAAGAACATGACATGAATTGAACTAAGCTGATCAGAGAAGTAGGAGAAACACTGAAAGCCCATCATGTGTTTGTGTATTAATCCAACCTTAGCCTTGTTCGCCTCCCGCTTCGCTTCTCCAGCCAAGCTGCCCGACATGGCGTCGATCTGGCTCTTACTGCGCGGCATGCCATCAAAGATGTCGATGTAGAGGTGCTCCTGGATGATATTCCAGATCTGGTTGTTCTGACGCTCCTGCAGATGCCTCTTAAGCAGCTGGTAAGAGTCACGGGAGATACGGAGTACGAACTTGCTGGTGCGGAAGTCCAGCAGGGTCTCATTGCCTCTCATGTGCTCCTTCTTTGTCAGACTTGACAAAACACGCAAGTCGTCTGCATAGTAGCACTCCTGATCCCCGCTGAACCTGAAATGAAGAAAAAAAAAAAAAAAAAAGGAAACACGGTTACTAAAAGGTGAAGTATTTAATCACGCTAAAAACAAGTAAGCTGTTAACAGCTGGAGGGACAGAATATAGGTGAAGCGAACCTACTTTTCAAAGAACACCTTGGCCTCATTCTCGTGATTGTTGTACACCAGCTCCAGATACATGTGCACAAACAGCGGGTAAAACAACTGGGACAGCTCTGCTCGGTGACAGTCCAGAACAGATTCTATGAACCTCTTCAGGCCGTTGTAGTAAACCCCATACAGCGCCGGGTCTCCCTGCTGGCTGTAAGCCGACAGCACCACGTTGACATCCGGCTGATCCTCCCCAGGAGCTGTTACAAAAGATCATGTCCAGGTGAGATGTGCACGCTGATCAGCAAAGACCATTTTACAAACAAAGTCCACAGGTAAGATATCATTTTTACAAAAAATATTTTAGTTCATCATTCCTCATATGGGTATAAAGCTGATAATGACTACAGAGAAAACTTGAACAGCTGCTAAGGTCAGTATAAGTTGTGATGATGAGTGTCTGGTTGATACAGCTGGAGTATTTTAAAGATCTGCAATGATGTAAATTAACCGATTACCCTTATTTATCACATTTAGCTGTTAAAGCCCCTTTTGAGGAGCTTCTATGTGGTTATGAAACAGACTGTAATTAGTCATATATGTCTCTTTATGGCAAACAAAAGCAGACCACCAGACCATCAGCGACAACATTGACCATTTCTATAATGTGATTTTAAAGCCTAGAGGGTAGGTACAGGACACAATGATTAAGAGTGTGTCGACAGATCAGCCTTTTCTACAATTTCTACTGGGAAACAAAAAGATGGTGAGTGATGAATATGACTGTTTAAAGACAGCGGGGTGATATTCTTATAGGCCAAGATCACAGGTACCTCTTTGTCAACAGGTTGCCAAAATAAATAATATAATAAATAAATAATATAAAGTATTTTAGGAAAATACATTCTCTGACTTCAAATTTGAATGTGCTCGGATTTACTGTTTTTACTCTGTTATGACATTAATTTAATATCATAACAAAAACAAACTGATGAGCACATCAGTTCAGGAAGGCTTTGAGTGTTGCAGTTTTACGACACTTTTTTAGACCACATTACCAATCTTTAATTGATAACACTAACCCAACAAATTATGAACAATAAACATTATTTATGGTTGCAATATACAAGTTTAAGGTTATTGATTTTATCAGACAGGAATGTGTGAATGTCTGTTCGGCATCTTCTTGAGCATCAATAAAGTTAAATGAACAAAGCTGTACTGTTTATCAAACACAGCCCATAACAAACCACATGACACTATTTGAAGAGGATGAAGATGTTTGTATAGATTTAGTGGTCTATATAGAAACTGAGATGCCATTGTCGTAAAGGTGAATGATTTTCATACAGGTAAGTTCTGGTAGGTCTACAGGAAAACAGAGAGTTAGACTCGTGAACAGTAGAGTTACCTTTGGTGGGCGCCGGGGCTGGCGCGGAGGATGAGCCGGTCACTCGGCTGAGCAAAGAGCTCGCATCTCCGCCTGCTGCGTCCGCGCTGTCCGCTGCAGCACCCGAACCTGCCCCGGAGCTATCGGTACCTTTTGAATCGAGTACATCCTCCGGTAATCCCGCTTCACGACGCAAAATGTCAACGGACTCGGTGAGTTTGTTCTTTTTGAGGAACTGCAGGACAGCCAGCAGCGTAGACTGGTCCTCCGGGGCTCCCGTCGTACTTTTAGCACTTCCCGCCGAAGCACTGGAGCCAGGGGACGGGGAGAGCAGTCGGGCTTCGCCTGCATTATTATTTCCTCCGCTATCGTTCGATGGTTCTGTTTTTATATCTTTTTCCTCAACAGCGTCGACCAGACCACCCTGCACGGCCGCCATTTTAAAAATGAAATGCGCATGTGCAAGGTTTAAAACCGGAAAACGCCAACCGTGCAGGATCCGGTCCCCTGATTGGTGGTATTCATGCAGCGTCATGGTGTTGGATGAAGTCCCGCCTCCTTCGCCAAATGTCTGTTTGTCAGTGGTTATTCAGACAAATTCAAAATGTACAACATATTATTTCATGGCCAACACTTTGTAATTTACTCTGTTAGTCTTCAGATAAGTGTATTTTTTTTTTTTTTTTTTACAATGAACCTAAATAACTATTACACCTGTTGTTGTTTTTGTTCTTTATAGGCTCAGATAAACACCACATGTGAGCAGTATTTAACTTCTTTGTTTACATGATGGGGTTTTGATTCAGAACTTGTACAGTGCTTTTGTACTTGTACTTGTTCTTCAACGTGGATAGCGTATTTATTTTATGTAGCCTACATATTTACCCTTCTCTACCAGGTGGTGGCACTTTGGTCCCACACAACCCTCGCCAGGTATAGTCCCATCATTTTGAGCTCCTTCAACAATGTATAACCAAATTAATAAAATGTTCCAGATCTTCAACAAAGTATTATTTGCATGTATCATTTTTTATTTCCTCATAAGTTCCCAGGGCCCATGGTGACCGCCTCATACGTCCTCTTTTTTTCCTCGCACATAAATCCTTATGCAGCTAGATGCAGCACACACACATATTTACAACTTGTCCCAGAAAGGACACACACTCAAGATACATGAAGTACATACGTGTATCAGCAGTATCATGCACTTTGCATTTGGCTGAGGCCGGATTTCTGCCTATAACATATAACACACCGTCCCCCATCTCTGAACACTCACTCTGAGACACACTCATATTCTGCTGAGCGTGCAGGTTTCGGGTCCACACGGCATCTGTTTTCATTTCTCGAGACTGTCAGTAGAATATCAGAACTTAAAAAAAATTCAAACAGTGCAAGGGACTGTGTTTATCATGACTTTAAAAGGTGTTCTACAAAGTTAAAGGCTCAAGAGCTGTCGTTACCATCTGGTTGTTTTTTATATTACTACACATTTATGAGACACCTCTGTAAAATCTCTGTTCTTTATTAACCACGCTTGAAGAAAACTTGGTGTCAGACTATGACAAATAACGTATTCCTCATCAAAAGCACTTCTACAGGCTCCTCCCTCCTCTATCATCCACACAGGATGTCATAACAGTGCAAATACAGCAGCAAGTTTAACATGCAGACTCAGGTCTATCATAAGGAGTGGGACAAAAGACAGGTTATTGCAGAAGCTGCAGGGCGTTGTGTAACATTGCAGTGGTACTGCTACGTGGGTGTGGGGTGTGTTGATTGGTGGGTGGGTGGATGTAGTAGACACACGTGTGAACATCAGCAGCTCAGGGCGTGGTCATCCATGCAGGCTCATTGTTACACAGCTAATTATGAAGCGTTGATGCATCCCTCCTTCAGGTGTCCTAGTGTGTGCTAGATCAGCAACATTACTGTAAATGGATGACATACTGTACATCTTGTTGTGTTTGCGTTCCCTCTTACCCAGTAGTTATGCAAATGATCGGGGCTGAAACACATGTGTTAGGCTAAAGGTTATTGATTAGAGATCTATAAGTGTCCCCTACATGGAGTAATTACAATTACAAAGAGCCGCTGTGGGGCACCCAATGCCTGCGATGTGCAGCACCTGCAGCATAAAGGAAACAGTGCGGCGTATTTTCATACTGTTAGTGTTTTCTTTTAAATGCAATAATGAATTATTATAAACCCCGAAAAAACTATATCTGCTTTGCAGGTTTTTGTGCTGACACTGATTTAAAACAAACCCGAGGCATTACATGCAGCGCTCATCTTGTGCTGGACAATTGAACTGTGTATTGATTAGGAAAAGGGAAATTTTGAAATTAATGTGCAAGTCGTTTCCAGGATCAGGCACTCAATACGTTACATAGTATTTTTAATCCAGCAAAATGTTATAGTTCCTCACCTCAATTCTTCGGGCAATGTCCAATAATCTTCATAATTTTCACATCAGGTGTTTCATATCAAGTACAACATTATTTGGTGTTGATCTTGTGCAATGATAACTTTCATATTATGTGCAAAAATGTATTTCATTTCATGTGCAATATTAAAAGGTAAATGGACTTGACCTTGTATAGCGCTTTTCTAGTCTTCTGACTACTCAAAGTGCTTTTACACCGCAAGTCACACCTACACATTCACACCCATTCAGACATTGACATTGACATGTAGTGAGACCATCAGAAGTAGCTAATCCCATTCACACACATTCATACGCTGCCGATAAAGCAGCAAGAGCAATTCGGGGTTAAGTGTCTCGGCCAAATACACGTCGGACATGTAGCTGCAGGAGCTGGGGATCGAACCCTCAACCTTCAAGTTGAGTTATGACGACTCTACCAACTGAGGCCCACTTTTTAAATATATGACTATATATATAGAATATAGAATATAGAATATATTATGTTATGAAAGCTTAATTATCATAACCAGAATTAGCAGAATTGCTTTTCTATATTTGCCTTTTCCCTATTCACTTGAGCAATGTGAGAATGTTCAAATCACTATTACTCATGTATTAATGTTATAATATAAGTATTTATATCATTGTGGTCACAACCCGGAGACTGACATAAACAGACACTGGGCCTGGGACTAAACTGCCATTACTACTGTCCTATCTAATCTGTTACCTATCATACTAGTATTTTTACCTATTACTTTAATGGTTTTTGTATTTCTCTTATATGTGTCTCTCCTTTGTGTTATTCTTTTTGAACTGTAGTGTTGGAGCAACCTGGCACAAGAATTGTCTTCAAGATTAGTACACAACCCGTTCATTTCCTTATCTGTACTTTGTACCACGCCCGTATGTTCAGTCCCAACATCACTTTAGGATTCCCCCTCTGCTGCATCAGTGTCACGCAGCATCCATGGTGCAACCTTTAATTTTTAAAGGCCAAGGGCAAAGAAACGCGCTGCCATTATTCCTTTCATTTCTTCATTTTTCAACTTCTTCTCCATCATCTCTAAATCCACCTCTCTTACTTTTTCCTTTCCTTCTGAAGGTCTTAGTTTCGAATCCGTGTGTTGTCTTTTATTCAGTAAATGTGAAGCTGCTCAAATGCTCTCCACATTAGTGATCGAACGGATGAGCGAGCTGAGGAGCTGTTCAGTCGAATCTTCCTTTCACACCTCAGTGATGACTTCACTCAGCAGCTCTCTTTGTGTGAGGAAGCCGGAGGACTCCCCAACACCACCCAAACCCGTCTCTCTCTCTCTCTCTCTCTCTCTCTCTCTCTCTCTCTCTCTCTCTCTCTCTCTCTCTCTCCCTCTCTCTCTCTTTGCTCTACCCCCTCTCTCTGACTCTCTCTCTCTCTCCTCACTCTCTCACTTACTCTCTTTTCTCTCCTTTTTATTCCCCCTTTCTCCCTCTCTTCCTCGCTCCCTCTACTTGTGTGTGTCAGGAGGCAGCAGGGTGTGGCTTCACCCAGTGGAGAAGGCTCAGTTGGAGCACACACAACCCTCAAAGAACAAGAATCTTTCATGTTCATTTAAACCAATTTCATTTGAGAGCGTTGAATAGTTGTGCAGTTCAAAATTTACCAAATCACTGTTTTACATTTTGAAGCATATTCCCGGGTATTGTCGTGTCAATTCCTGCCCTTTCTGCACTTGTCATAAAAGCTAACTCCCATGTGGTACTTAACAGCATTGTCCTGATATCACTAATATGCATCACTGATTTTAATGAAAAGGCTTTTTACTCTGTGTTTACAAGGTTAATGCATAACAGGAGAAGCTATGCTGTTATGGATGTCCCCTGATGCTGTTAATGTGCCAGTAAAAACGTCCTCTGATGAGATTAGAGGGAAAGGTTTACAGCAGATGTGTTGGAATTAGTGAAGCACCGGTCCAGGAATGAAATAAATGCACAGGTTCCTCCAAAATATGGTGTTTATACTTAGAGGAAAATTCCAGAGTTGGGGTTATACTGCTCGCATATCACTTTTATCTTCTTCACATGCTGTAAATTTCAAAAGGAGATGAAGTGAGTTAAAAGATCTGCTTGGCAGGAAAGTGTGTGTGTGTGTGTGTGTGTGTGTGTGCACTTTAATGTGTGAGGCAGCAGAGAGTGATGTTGTCCTGGGAGTGAGGGGTGGGGCGTGGCAGATTTCTGGTTGTTTTTCCGTCTTTTATGTTTGGTTTAATGCATGCATAGGGTAGGGTTTTCTTCTTCTTTTTTTTAGATGTGATAAATAATGCAGTCAAGTTCCTTCTGCATGTAATAAAGTGATTATTCCCAATTAATTGTCAAGATTTAAGATTTTGGAACAAAAAAATACATCATTGCATTAATCTTAGGTGCCAATTTAAACATATTCTTAACACCCGAGTGATACTCTTCTGCCATGTGGAAAGTATCCATTCTTCTGTTGTGTCATCTTTTGCTGCAGGAGCACCCAACAGAAGATCTGTGATGCTCACCTGAACATTTAAAGGAAACACCTTTTATTTTTTGCCTTTCAAAAAAACCCTGCCTGTCCATCACAGAGCATGTAAACGGTCAGGAAACGCAGCACAAATCCCCTGCTGAGTTGCACGAGTAAATAATTCATGAGGTGTGACTCTCAGTAGAGGTAGAATATGCCCTAAGAGAAGCAAAGAGGGAGGTAGAGAGTGAGGGAAAAGATGAAGGGGAAAGAAAAAAAGGGAGAAGAAGGGTGAAGGGGAAAGGCGGCATGGTGGGCGGGTGGGATGGGGAGTGGGCCAGGGAACAGGAGGGGAGTGTTATAGCGCATGGGGAGCGATAACAAGACAAAAAGGATGGCACCTTGAACACAAAGGATGTAGTTTGATAGAGAAGCTTAAATTAGATTGTGAATGTGAGAGGTGACGTGTAGCAGTGAGAAGCAGGTGAAGGTGTGAAACGTGTGAATGATAAAAAATGAAACAGCAAATGGAAAGAGCTCACAATGAAGCAGATGTTGCAGCAATTTAAAGGGTGGGCAGAAAGGCCAACGGAAGATAAGGATTTCTCTTCCTGTAACCGTTAGCAACAACAGAAAGAGTTGCCTAAATGTAATAACTCTGAGGTGAGGCAATAAAACAGAGCTGCAGTGTTTTTTGATTGCCATAAAAAAAAAGGCTGATAACTGCGTCTCTGTTTTTGTTATATTTCTTAATGCACAAACAGACTTTGCATCTTGCAGATTAAGCTCCACTTATGTGAGGTTACGCTCAACTACGTGCCCTGAAATCTATCTTTATGTTATTGTAACTTGTAACACAAACCTCCAGAGAGCAGCAGCTGTTCTTTTTTTTCCCCTTTAGCCTGTATCAGGTGTGTGAGTGTGTGACGGTGCACTTGTGTGGTTGTGCGGTCATGAATGCATCTTGGAGTCTTTTGCCCATCCAAGCAGAATAATGGGTGTGAAGGCAGAGCTGTACTAGAGCTCTCCATTTTAGTGGATGAAATGCGTGTAGTCTGCATTATTCAATACTGACCTAACTGGAGAGCTGGATGCTGCACGCAGTTGCAGGTCTTACAGAAGGGCGGTGGAAGATGCACAGATGTAGGTTTGTGGAAAACACCAAGAACATCTTGTAACAATCTGGAACATGTCTATAAAATAGGTAGAACACATTGGCAGAAAAAGCTATCCATACTCCCTCTGTATTAGAATCATGTGGTTTGGCTAAATCTTTTTTCCTCAACTCTTACTCCTTACTCGCGTCCTAAGTCATAGTCAGGCTCTTAACAATTACCAGCACACACAAAATACATTTTGGCACATAAAATGAGCAATTAGTTATCAAGAAACCAATAGAATACACTGGAAATCAAGAAATGGAGGTTGTTGCCCTCAAAATGCTGAGTCGTTGTACTACAAAAGCTGATGTGAAATGCGAAGTCTATTTTTATAAACCTCTTTATTTGGAAAGAAGGTGAGTGCACCTGATATGCTTGTATGTCCATTTATACAAGGTTGTAACAGTAGGTAATTCTTTGAGCTAAATGCTAACCTTAGCAGCTCACACGCTGATACACGCGCCCTGTGACAATGCTAACTTATTGTATCTGTTATATTGTTTATAATGTTTTCCATCTTAGTTTTAGCAATAGCATGTTAAAATGTACTGACGACAATGCCATCTAAATAGCAAACCGAAGATCAGCCTAAAAACTGAAACATTTTCTTGCTTTCTTCATTTGCGTTTTGTGTTTCATGGCCTGGCTGACTAAATCAAAGGAATACCTTTGGGTTCCAGGAACTTGATTATAACCAAATAAGAGATGGTTTAAACAATGTTGTGAACGAGCGGCAACCTACTGTTGAAAAATTAAGTCAATGTGGAAGTAAAAAAATCAATCTGCAGTTCCTTGAGTGTCCACTTGAGGCTGGCTGGTGAATCCAGCTGTTGCAGCCAGATTTAATAAACAAATTTGGTGTCAGTAGCTCAATAGCAAAACATTTTATTAGTATACACTGAACGGTTGTAACTTTAAATCTCCTCCTCTTTGGATTTTATGAAGCCTATCATATCTTGCATTATTAGGGGCATGTTAAAGCTAGTGCTTAACCTCACCTCTTTACCTGCATTTTCAATATGACAGCCACCATTGTTTGGCTTCAAAAGGCCTCTTCATTAACCAATGGGTCAAATGAGGCTACATCCACGTGTACAACCCTATGGTTGTAAATGGACTTTAGCTTGTATCACGTTTTCTAGTCTTCTGACTACTCAAAGCACTTTTACACTGCATGACACACTTACCCATTCACACACTGACGGCAGAGGTTTCTATATGAAGTGGCCATCAAAAGTAACCTATTCCCGTTCGTACACCCCTGACAAAGCGGCGGAAGCAATTCAAGGTTAGGCGTCTTGCCCAAGGACACATCAGACATGTAGCTGCAGGAGCTGTGGATCGAATCCCCAACCTTACACGAGAGACAACCGACTCTTCCAACTGTGCCACAGCCAACGTGAATATCACAGCGTTTGAATTAAATGTGTTTCTATACGTGGCTGGTGAATATATATCCGTGTGTGTGTGTGTGAACTGATATTATGTTTTCTGCAATATCAGAGCAAGTAGATTTCCTCATCATCTGAAAAGCATTACATCTAGCATTCATATTAACATCTGTCACCAAACAACTTTTAAATTTGTTGTCTAAAGAGTTGTTTGAGAGATTTTGTTTTAGAAAACTGCAGTCTCATAATAAGAAGTTGTTTTTTTTTTTACTTTCTGCACTGCAACCTGTCATCTGTCTGCTCCCAGTTCCTCTCTGTTCCCTCCCACGCATTTTCTACCAGTTGAGATCCAACCAGCCACTTAAGCAGCTCCCCCACTGCGGCGGGTCCTTCACATCCCAATGTTGAGCACAGTTTCTTTATCACTATAAATAATGCAGGCCCCTTGTAAAACTAATAAGAAGTCACAGCACATCAAGTAGACCTAATAAACTCCAGCTACGACACATGCAGAGGTTTATTTACACATTTTCATTCAGCTCATCATTTTAACTCAAAACTGTTTGTCAATGAACGACATGTTGTCATTTCATTATGTAAGAGACAATTCACCGCATGAGTGTCCTTTGTTCCCTGCAATCCAAACCTCTTCAGTTTGCTATCCTACCAAATTAGTCTTCTCTGTGGTCCAGTGAGCATGTTTCAAGATAACCCCCCCCCCCCACACACACACACACACACACACACACACACTAACTGGTGTCTGACAGCTGCTGTGAGGGTAAGATAAAAGGTGGCCTCCAATTTGCTAAAGGTCTAAGCCCCGGTACTTAAAGCCTGAATCAATAACCTACATTTTCTAAGAAATGGAAATGGAAACATTTTGAAGACAAATGATGAAATTATTTAGATTGTTTTAGCAGTTGTCAGTATGGGTGCTATCTGAAATAAAGGTTTGGTAGCTATGCTTTTCAGTCACAACACAAAGGTGAAAATCCTAAAAGCAGTGAAGAAGGACGGATGGGAATATTTTGTATCTTTGTATCTATTTTACATTTTCTTGGAGGGAGAAGTACAGTATACCCTCATAAATTTGCATATATTTTTTGTGGTTTGTCACACCTCTCCCACCTAGTGTGAGTCACATTGGAGGGAAATCTTCTCAGAGGACATCCAGTACAATAGAGTGACTGATAAAAAGATCCCTTTATCACACATAGCTTCGGTTAAAACCTGTGAATGGGAACTGAACTGAATCTTGATCAGCTCTGTAAACCACATGTGGTTACCAACACATTTTCATATGTTAGCAGTAAATGTCCAGTGAAGAAAGAAAAACATTTTAATTCAGTTGCCTGTTGTTATTAATATGAGTGACTAGCTGCAAAATGCAAAAGCAGTCAATAGTTGTCTCACACACACACGCATATATACAGTATATATAAATGTATCAGAAATGACAAACTGACAAGTGCACATGAAAAACTGTGTGCGGTGAAGCAATGCCTTTTGTTATCCTTGAGGTATGTGTGGTTGTGTGAGCGTGTGTCTCAGAAACAAAATAGAGGATGGGGGTGGTCCAGGTTTTCCTTTGTTTGCACCATTTGATGTCATCGTAGGGGAGGGTGGACAGGCGGAGGGGAATGCCCTTGCAGACTGACCGACCTTTGCAGACACAATGACAGACGAATGTTATTTGGCACATGAACAGACGTGCAAAGACAGAAATCCAACAGTTTAATTTAGAAGTATATGCATGAATGCACAAATCTTTTCTGCTTTGCAGTCAATCAGAAACCACCTGTCTGAAGAAGGATTTTGATTTTGCACAGCAGACGCACCAAACCATTAAAACCATGTGTCTAAAATGGCTTGTGAAGTTCTTTTCTAATCTTCTGACTACTCTAAGTGCTTATACACATCGCAGGCCTCACAGACCGATTCACACCCATTCACACACTAATAGCAGAGGTTGCAATTTAAAGCCGCCCCTAAAGCACTGCAAATGCTTTGATTTGCTTTATGACAGAAAAATCACCAATCATTACCCAAGCATTTTATTTCTTTGTCATTTTCACTGGATTCACAGGCTGCCTCCAAGATCATCTGGACATAAAGAGTAGTAAGCCACTGACAAACTGAACAACATTTTGGCAAGAATAATTAAGATGTTCAGAAGAGATCGATCCATTTGATACTGAGAGGTGCTTTCAAAGAGAAATAAATCCTAAGGAAATAAACAGAGATTTGAACTAGTTTGTTTTATTTTTTATGTTCATTTGTATTCTATAGTTAGAGGACTCTAATTTTCAAAAAGCAAATTATTCATTGTATATAACTTATCCATTGACATTTCCACCTCCCAAAGCAATTACTGGAATGTCCTCAGAGGCTGTAATTATCTTTTTTGATGGAAAAAAAGACACAGTGAACGCCAGTTTGAAAATCAAGCCCAGATAGAAGTTTCGTCCATGTCATGGTTGAGGTCCTGACCTCAAATCAGCACATAGTTCATCAGAAACAGAATGACTTGTGTGTCCCATGTAGGATATTATATTACTCGAAGCAGGTTTGCCGGGGTTAAACTCATAGATTGTAATGGCCATCATACTTCAGCCTCCTCTTGTCGAACAGGATGAATCCAGAAAACCCCCACTGATAGATGCTGACATATTATGAGTATGCGCTAGGAATTTGGCCGCAAAAAATATCCATAATTATTCTGCTAGCCTCAGACAAACCCCCTCCCGTGACCACATCACCCTCATACTTCATAACCTCCACTGGCTCCCTCTCTCCCAGCGTATATACTTCAAACTCATTATTACCCACAAAGTCCTTCCCCATCTGACTCCTCTAACACAGGCATGCTCCCACCTGCACTCTCCAATCCCTCACTATCACTAGATGATAGTTTGAGTTCGAAAAAAAACATGACAGCTTGTCTACTGATAGAACTTGCATGATACTATTGGTGTGATCAATATAATTACATTAAAAAAGGACCAAATTTCTAATAAACACAATGGAAAAAGCTTAAAATGAACTGTTGATGCACAGAGCAGCCATGTTGTGTCATTTAATTTTTGAATTTAGACTCTCTCGTCTAACTTTCCTACTCTATCCACTGACTCAATTCAAACGAAATAAAGAAATTGCTAAAGTGTCATAAAGAAATACTTTGCCCTCGTATACAGAATAGTATATAAGATTAAGCATGTATAATATGTCAACCTTAATGTGCAATATGAATGGTAACAAATTATATAGAAAGAGAAAATAAGAAATAAAGAAACATGTATAACATTTGAATTACCTACAGATATGTGCACCCATTAAAGATCAAATGCTGAAAAATGGATTGTTGTGATTAATAATGAAATGTCAAAATCAGACAGTAAATGAATCCATCAATCTTTATTTGTATTTCATTTAATCCAATTCATAAATGTTATCTCAAGACACTATACAAAAAAAGACGGTCCATCAGAAGTTGGAGCATTTTTAAAAATGAACAGTATGGGACAGTATTAAAGGGAGTTGTTCTAGGTGCTTAAATGTTCTTTATCCAGTGTTTTATGTTGTGTCTTGACTGTAATTGCAGCTGCTGTAACAGTGTAACTAAATCTAAAGGGTTAATCAAGTATGTAGCTATGTATCTAGTACAGGTTGATTTTGCCATCAATATTTGTTTGGATTCATCGTTGAATGTTTTACATCTAATTCATTCTTACAGTTTTCTCTACTAAGACCTTTCCATTGCCAGGAAAACAAAACACTAACAGATGAAGTAACCTTTGAAGAGGCCTGAAGAGATTTATACAGACAAGTGATATATGACCTCACAGTTAGCTCGACAGCTGACCGTACAAGCATCTAAACTGCTTCTAATTAATAGTGGATCCTGCTCCATCGATCTGCTTTGTAATTATGGGGCGTTAGCTTACTATGGATCAGCTCTTGTAATACACACATACACACATACACACACACACACACACACACACACACACACACACACACACACACACACACGCACGCACGCACACTGCATACCCCCACAGCACTCAGCAGACATTTTACTTTAGCCATTGTGGGAGGTAAATATTTTAACAGTTTAGCAGACAGAGGCTGAATGCCTGAACGAGTTTCTGGCCTCCCCTCCCACAGGCTCAGAAGCAGATGACATACTTAATTATGGTCACAGCGAGATAATGGAATGCTTTTGGTATTCTCAGCCTGATCGATAACTGTTTATGTGTGTAAAGTGACACAGTATGTCAGCCTATGGGCACACTGCCAGCAAGTGGGGAAAGATTCCAGTCAGCACTTTGGAAGATGGGAGAGGAGAGGAGAGGAGAGGAAGAGGGAGGGGGGGGGCAACACGTATACATGCTATACTGCAGGCCTGGGGAATGGGATGGCTTGACGTTGCATGTATTTTCCAGGTTTATGTAGTGCAGCAAAAGGGCGGGGTTAAGGGGGCAGGAGTGCAGAGAGTCCTCGTATCATGGATTTCAAAGCCTGATGGATCTGCAAACTGCAGCACTGCAGTGATAACCTGAAACAAGTGGAGGAATGAGACAGAGAGACAAATGGAGGAAGGAAGAAAAATACTTATTATTGAAAGAGAGATTATGTGCATTTACCAAAAATGTTCAAATAAAAAGATGACATCATATTTATTCCTTCGAAAAGAGATGTCACCCCTCACACTGTTGACAAAGTCATTAAGCGCTCAATCGTCTTCCTTTTTTCACACATTTATGTCTATGTACGCATGTGTGTTTTCATTTGTATATTATACTATTATTATATTATACTCAACTAAAACACCAATTCATTCATACAGATACTATATCTCTAAATCTCAGACTTCTCCATCCAAATCTGAACATGTTTGTGGATTGTCTGTGTATTGTCTCTATGTCTTCCTCTCACTTTCTTTCTTGTGTTTTCACCACTTTTACTTTGTCATGTTTATTCCCCCCCCCCCAAAAAAACATGAGATAGTTTTGTTTTTTTTAGATTAAAAGGTTTTGGGAAACTTTTTAACGGAATTTCCAGCCTTATAGGTCAGACATAGCATACCTATGTAAATATCCTACTCCTTGGCGGTTCAATTTGTTTGTTTTGTATTACAAATCTTGCTCTTTAAAAAACCTCTCTGTATAAGCGTGGTCTGTGTAGTTAGCAGTTGTTTCTTGTGTGGCTCTATCATCAGATGGATGTTCGAATCCTCCATCACACATAATGCAAATAGTGTGTCAGGCTTGTGACACTGTTCGTGAGATTAAGTGAAATAAATTGGATGTGCTCAAAATAAACAAAACTAGAGTTTGTCGTCATCTGTTCACATCTGAAACATTGCTTCAACAAATGGAACCACTGAGTTGACGACATCTGTTCTATCGGTGTGATTTTGATCAATGATGACTTTGAATAATGAACATAGACATGAGAGTAAAATGTTCCCATGAATGTCAGCAGTCATTTAAAGAACAATGACTCTGTTCATTTCAGCCAGTCGTTTCCTCTCCATGGAACGACAATCTGAGAAAATAATATCACCATCAAGTCATTCATTCCTACATTACAATCTTAAAAGATGTCTTGTAATTACCCTGCACTCACCCATGACTCGCAGGTGACACTGAATCATTGACTTCCAGGGAATCACTCACTGCAGTCCATCGCTAATCTTAATGTCATTTCTTCAAGCCTCAAGGTTGAAATAGATATATCCACTCGAACAGGCACAGGGGAGGCAGGGGAGGAAGGTGATGACGCTGCAGTTCGATATGTTAGCACCACCTACCCACAACACATGACATACAAAGACTTTATCACCTTCAGTGGGTGCAGGCTGGAGATGTGATTAGCAGAGAGGCAATAAAACAGCAAACCAGAAAATAATAAAAGAAGATTAAAAACATGGTTTAATTTTTTCTATTATGGTTGCTTTATTTAGCATTTAATACTTGCAAAAAGTGATTTTATCAAGGGATAAAAATATTACCATATTAGAGCTCTGATAATAGATTTTCAGGAAAGAAATATACTTTAAACATAGCGACGGGGTTTCAACTATAATACCACATTAAGATGTTAAAATGTATATCTTTTGGGAATCTTTTTATTTGCTGTTTTTTAATTCATATTTTTTAATGCACATTTCCTGAAATATTGAGCTGAAAAAATTGAGCTGTGTTTTCCTAAATCTGAAAATTGTTGGTAAGTCATAAAATTTCCTGAAAGTTTTTTAAATTTCGAGCTACATCTGTGCACGCAGCAGGCAAGCAAGTGTGTTCGGGTGATTATATTAGATGTCACACGACAAGTGTGCAGGAGTGTGAACTTGTTACATGTAATTAAGGTGATTCATACTGTTTTTTCTGCTCACCAGTATGTTCTTTTCTGCCCCTTTTTTTGATTCAATAAATCCAATAACATGTAGCATTGACTTAAAGGCAAAAACAGCCAGCCTTATAGTGAAAGACTCTGTTGTGCCCCATCTTGGATTTCCGCAGTGTCTTTTTTACATAATGTCTGGCCTCCTGAGAAAACCCCCCACACGCCAACCTCCAACCCCCACCCCCCATCCAACAGGGATACATTCACACTGTAAAGTAACACATGTGAATAAGAAACTCAGAAAGATTTCAGGGACACTCTGTCTTGGAATTTTTTTTTGTGATTTTCATGAGTGCATTTGTGAAAACAGTAATGTGGGAAAGTCTTCAAAGATCAAAGTGAAAATACCAAATATGTTCATTGCCAAATAAATGTGTGACTGAGTGAAATTGTTGCCCACTGACTTGTGCAGATTGTATGTTATCAGTTATTCTAGAGTGACTCTGTGAATTTTCATTCTGCAAATGAAAGTAGCCCATTTGCAGAATGACTCCCTCTTATCTCAGGGTCCTCTGTTCATATCAGATGATTTGTTTTCTTAAACCTCTGCTCTTTATGGACAGCACTGTGTGCACATTGTGTGTCACTTTTCAATTCCTTTTCAGGAAAAAGTCCCATTTGTCATTTTCTTTATGAAGAGGACATGTTCAAATACCAATGACCTTCATGCCTCTCAACAGCAAATAGTGTGCTTTGCATTTTGATGGGCTGCCACATTCACCGGGAGAGATGTTTTAGGTTTCTTCCTGCTGGAAGTTTCCCTCCGTTTTGTTGCATCATATCAGCAAAAAAAGTAAAAGATGACTCAGAAAAAAACATGATAATGAACACCAGCAAAGAGACAGACGGTGTGAAAATCCCATAGATCAGTGTACATGTAAGTGTTTTAATCCATCACTGCCAGTGATTGATCAGTGACAAATCCTAATTAGTTAATGATTGGCTGGCAGCAGCAGATAACACAACATAATACCTTAATTTCTTACTGGTTACATGTGTCACTATTCTTCAGCAGAAAAAGAAAGGCGAGAGGTGAGTGTGGACGCGGTCTCCCTCCATCCCCCCTCTGAGCTGTCCCCCAACCTCCCTGTGCCCCAGCTGCCCTGTGCAGCTCTGGATGTTTGAAGACTGCATACCATGTTCAGCAGGGGGGAGATTTGTCAATAAGTCGGTCTCTGGAGGCAGGTAATCTGTATTCCTCCAGCCTGACAGCCTGCAGTGTTTTGTGTGTCCTTTTTTTCCCCAGTCCTTACATCCTCTGCTGCACATTGGTAGCCACTGAGGCAGTGTAATGTATAACTCATACAGCAGAATCACTCTCACGGTTAGACTGGACGACAGGACGACTTCACAGGGTGCTGAGGTTTGTAATGTTGAATGTTTTTAGGATCTATATCACAGAAAGGAACTTTTTTATTATCTGAAATAATCCCACAAGTCTGTGAAATAAATATTTTAAACTCTAAGAGATTAATCTGTTCAAGGCTACTTGTGTTTCATTCTTGTTTACTAAAAAATGAACAAATGGTTCTGTGAGAAAAGTGCAATGATGTGCCCATTATCACACATACATGATATAATGAAGGACCTTTCAAGGTTATAGGCGCTAATCCTTGAAGAGAAAGATACGATCTTAACCCCACATAATGGAATCTTAGAGGAAGTAGTAAAACAAGCCAACCTGATGTGCCTGGGAACAGATTAGACTACACTATTTCATATCTTTTCATTGCTGCAGAGTTAAGTCAAAGGGATCAATTTGATGAAGCCATGAAGCATTATCACAGGACTCTACAGTTCCCTAAAAAGATGTTTTAGCATATTCAAGACATTATTTTGCATTTTTTATTTTGCCAATAAAATACCATTAAATCTTTGGTTTGACTTTTGTCTTTGTCCATTTCTGCAGAAAACAGCTGTTTTCAGGAAAACTTTAAGATACCTGTGCCAAAACAGAAATTAGCATTAACAGAAGTAAGCTGGGAAGTTTGTGGTCTGCATGAGTCTTACAACACAGAGAAAAATGCTCCCTTTCAAATATGCTCTCCTTGTGACATCACAGTTCGATTCTGGTAAAAAAAAAAATGGCTTTCTGAAACATTATGTAGATACTATTCGTGTCAACATTACTAAAACATGTCTGATCCAACTCTCCAACAGCAGATGTTCAACAGCCAAACCATGATGAAGTCATCTGAATATTTTAACACAGAGGAACAAGCAAAAAAGAAAGAAAAAGCCCTGGAATAAAATCATGACAAAAATCCTATCTTTCAATCAATCTAATTTAATCAATCTTTATTTGTATAGCATTAATTCATAACAAATGTTATCTCAAGACACTTAACAAAGAGAGCAGGTCTAGACATTACTCTTCGTTATACTCATTCATTAACATCTTTCATCTGATCAGAGTATATCTGAGCTACACAGAGCTCCGACATGAATGAAAAAGGGGAATTCTTAACACTGATAATTGAAACAGAATCATTTAAAACTCATCAGAGGTATCACTTTTTGAAGATCTGAGTTCCTGATCATTAATAATTCGGTTTTTTTTGCCTGCCCACTCTTATCTTACAAGATAACATCTGTGTTTTAATCCAGGTGAGGATGAGCTCGGCTTTGCAACATTTTAATCCTTTCATCTTCTTTGTTCTGTCTCTCTCTGAAAGTGCTGTGTCATGGTGGGCAGACTGGATGCTGGATGGACTCTGCTGTTGTTTTTTGGATTGAGAGGCAACATCACACAACTCTCACACACCAACAAAGAGCCAAAGAAATGTTTTACCAAACCGTGATAAACTGGGATCTTAAGATGGACAGTCTGTATAAAATGTCGTCTGATTAAATGAACCTATCAGTGTTATTGATTTCAGTATTAAGAATGCTGAACATGACGGGAGAGGATTTGCAGCGGGTTTTTTTTACAAAGTTTTACAAAACTTTTATGATCAAAAAATATAGGCTTCAATAAACAAATCCTTGAGATGGCACTGCCAATATGACATCTCTTTGTGAAACTGTCTGCAGCTTTAAGAGGACTCAGCCTTGCTATAAACCTTTTAAAGAGAAGGTCAAAATCCAAATGTGGTTCAATGGTTGAGACGGTCATCTTTCAACCACACAGTTCAAGGTTTGATCCCCAGCTCCTGCAGTCACAGCGTCCTTGCGAAAGATACTGAACCCCAACTTGCCCCAGCTGCCCTGCCAGTTGCGTGTAGATGTGTGCGAATCAATGTTACATAGCAGCCTCTGTCATCAGTGTGTGGTATGTGGTTTACATGCATTATACTTACAAGGGTGAGTGTGATATGTTATGTGAAAAGGGCTTCAAGTCAGAAGAAAGTGCAATATAAGTCCAAGCCCTTTTAGCATTTACCATTCCATGACTTCTGTTTATTGTGTCTGTGGTTGCACACTGTAACAGGAGGTTGCTTTAGGGACACATCCCTGTAGGTTGATCTTGTTTTGTGCACCCTCTCTGGCCTGCTCTCCAAAATAATGAGTCCCATATGACCAAACAGCAATTCACAAACGAGTCAGAGACTCAAACTCTGAAAAGGTTAACAAACATTAAAGATAAGCAACACAAATGGTCACTTACATTAAGAGGTTAGCATGCGCTGAAAAGAAAAAGAGAAGCCGTTTAATTTTCTATTTCTGACTGATTTATCATTGTTCAAAAGTTGGAACTGTACCAACTGTACCGTGCTGCTGCTCCAGTTTCTGACAGAATATCTGAAGAAAAATAAAGAAAAAAAATCTCTTCCAAATATAAAATATCTGAAAGGCATTTTCATCTTTACCCAGAATCCTCCCCAAAGTGGCACTTTGTGCCTCCAGTGCAATCCTGTGCAGCATTGACAGCAGTCTGCAGAGATTCATTTCTGCTACTTATGATGCACCTATCAGATTCTCCCTGCACCTTCTTTCTTCTCCAGTTTTTGATGTAGCCAGCTAAACCTAAATATATCTTCCCTTTAACATTTTACAAGACATTTCCATGCATAACTGATGATTTTTAGTATAATCAGTAGAGGAAGTAATACATCACACTTTCACACATCCTGATGATAGAATGAGATTTCATCCTTGTGTGATGTGTTTTAGTTTTCTTGCAGTCTGCTTATTGTGAAGTCAGATACTTGTCTACTGGACATGACAAAGTCAGCATTGATACCTTTGATTCATTCTTTAAGGGAAAAAAATGTATGAACGTTTGGGATATTTATGGATGACTGCTTTTGCAAATTAGCTGTATAATTGTTTATTGTAAACCGGCTTTGCATACATCACAAGTGGTCATTATGTGGGTACTTTTGTGTTTTGAGTCACACTTTTGCATAAGGCTTGTAGCTTTCTATCCCACTGAAGAGTCAGCACCCCATTCACTGCTGCTTTTCCCAGGAAAATACTCAGGCTTTATCCATGAATCTGTTCGAAATGCAACTATACTGCAAAGTGTTTTCTTGCACTTTCTTGCATTTTATCAAAATAAAATAAAAATTCTACTACAAATCCAATTTTCACACCCAAAATCCAATTTGCTTCAATACTGAAATTGAAGAATAACAGTGGACATGCTCAACCAATTTTCTGAAAAGAGGACGCTACCAGCTAAGGCAATTATATTGCTCAGGTTAAGTACATCCAATTCCACTCCATCCATTATCACAGTCTACACAGAGGTCAAGAATAGTGCTGCAACCTCCATCTTTGTTCAGGGATAAACATTTTCCTTTCTGTCTGTCTGCATGTCTGCATGTCTGGCTCTGCCCTCTCTGTCTCGGCTATTATTAGCACAGAGGAAAAAAAACAGGGTGCTGGTTTGGTTAACAGAGAAAGAACGCCACGTCACACTCAGGGCCTAGCTTGCAATGATTCAGCACTTTGTACCAGGCAAGGTAGCAGACTGAATGGATAGCTTAATTCTGAACGCCATGTTCAGCCTAAGTTTTCTCATCAAGCTGCTGTCAAAAAGTATTCGTAGTTGTTGTTTCTGCAGTTTTAAGCATCACCCACTTCACATTTACATCGATCACAGTGTATTTTTGAAGACGTAAAAATCTGCTCTCCAGCCTGTGTCATATTGTGTCCTCATATTATTGGCTGCCTGGCGTGTCTATATGTTTATTTGCCCCTCTTCAGACCTCTTGTCTGTCTGTCTGTACATGAGCCAGCTCTGTCTCTCTGCGAGCAGCGATTCCCCAAGGCAGCTAAAGCTCAGCAGGATGCTAGCAACAGATTCCAAGGCAACGGCAGCAGAGTTAACACTTTGCTGACAGGTACAAAGAATAAAATATTCATTACCATCTGTCGTTGGGTAAAATGGTAAAACGGTACCAACAATGCATTGAAAAGCATCCGCCTGTCTGTATTTCTGTATTTGTTTTCATCTCTTGTAAGTGAGGTATTTAGCCTAGATATAGAGTCAGGATAAGACAGCAAGCTATTCATTTTTACACATTGCATCTTTGTAACATCAATACAAACAAGCAACTGGTTTGATTTAGCTTCAACACTGTATTATTTGCCAGCAGCACGTGACAAAAGCTTTGACTCAATTTAGGGGCTGTATCCTGCGAAGGACACATTTGAAAAATTATTGTTTTTTTACTTTCCTTTTTTTTAAACTTTTGGGCAGTGGGGAACGACACTCGGGAAAGGAACCAAAGGCTGGACTCGAACCAGGGTCACCCGTCTGGAGGACCGAAGCCCCAGCACATGGGCACTAGTACACCAGAACAGGCAACCGGCATCCCGCATTTTAAGAATTGTTGCATCACAGTGAGGGTGCACAAACTAATCGTTACGTCTTCGGTGCCAAAAAGAAAAACGTTTTTAAGAACAAGGGGAATTTTGTTATAACAGTGTTGTCACTAAATCTTTGGAGAACGTTATCCTAAACATTCTGGGAACCTAAAGCAAACTTCCCGTTGTAAACATTACGATAACATTCTCAGTAGCATTGTTTAAGAACTAAAAACTTACTAGCTGGGTTGGAACTTAAAATTATTTTAAAATTAGGCCTACTAGGTTGAATGAATGAAGTAATGAACTCTATTACGAGTTAGTTAGCTAGTTTCTGTTCAGCTATTGAGGTTGCTAGGCAACAGGTGCAGCACTTAGAAACAAAAGGGCGGGTACAGCTGGTGACACAAATGGGGAATCCTCTGTAGACCATCACATTAGCTCTTTTGGATTTTTGGGTTTTCTTGCTGTTGATTTTATTAGTAAGCAATATACATTAGATTCAAATAAAAACTATCAAACTTCAGATGTTGAGTTGTGTGTGTTTTTTTGTCTGAAGCTAGCTATGTCTCAAATGTTTTTGCTAAGCTAGGTGAGAGCAAGGTGTTAGCCTTCAAACTAATGTATTTCTTAAACTGTCAGTGCTTCTTTTAAAAGATGTTTTAAGGCAGACAGCAAATGGACATTCTCGCTGTGTTTTTTGTCTTCAGTTTCTATTTATTTGTCCCAAACAGCAAGGCATCAACTGTTCAGAGGTTAGATTAGCTAGCTAACAACATTTAAACCAACCATGTGTGTGTCAGTTGTTCCTGTCTGTTTGTGGGCAGCTCATCTTCTGACTGAACTCTAATGCATGAGAAACTTTGCTTTCTCCGGTAAGGTTGCTCAATTCTCACAATGTCTTTCTCTTGTTGCTGTATATTTATAAAAGTCTATTCATTATATCCACGAGAGGCACCATTTGTTCCCCCTCAAGTTGAAACAATTGTCTTTCCTGTTGATGCTTCACATTAATTCAAAATATCCAGGGCACTCTATTGCTTATATAGGCATGATGTATCAATAAATAGCCTCAATTTCAAGCCCACAATATTTGAAGACTCAATGACCCTTGGTAAAAACAGATTAGAAACGGTTATTACATTGGTTAAGTCTTAGCATCTTTCTGGTCCCTTTGATATCTGTCAGTGAGACATTTGTCATTGTTCACATTTTAATGTCTGCAGAGCTGAAGTCAGCTCAGTCAGGGGAAGACGAATGGCTTTGATCCGGAGAAGCTGACAAACAGGTGAAATTTACAGCCCCAGTCCCCTCACTCTGCAGCCTGGTTCTCATTTCTACCACCATCACAGCCCCATGCTGACAATTATTACCAGACAGAACATAAAACATGCTTCTCCCTCAACACGGTCTCCCTTTATCCCTCCAGATAGCAATGGGAAGGACATGAAGAGGAAGGATTGCCACAGTGAGTGAGGAGTGTACACCACAGAGGATATTTATTCACCTCTCGAGCTACACTGATCATCCAATCACCACTGACTCTCTATACAAACATTGTTGAAATGGCCAGGGGCTTGCTTTTCATTTACCAACATTTTCAAACAAGGCAAGATCCCAACATTTTCAAGAACAGCATATTTCTTCAAATATTAACCTGAGCCTTAATACACCTCAACTACAGAAGGATCAGTTCTTTATTTGAATCAGGTACAAGAGGCAGACCTTAATATCATGTTGCTCTATCAGGTTTTCTTTTGACCCTGTTACTACACTTTGATGTATGTAAAAACTTGTACATATTCGTATTTGTCTCTAATTAAAAAGCCTCTTAAAGGACTTCTAAAATATTGTTTGAAAGATATTTAGAAAGGGGAAAATAAGACTACTCCATTTTCAGTAATAACAAGTCATTTTCATTTGATTCTCGAGATCTTGACTTACTTATCTTGCATATCCTAAAGTTGCCAAAGCGGGCAGGTAGTCGTCTGGCCTTTCACAGTGACCGGCTTATTGTTCTGTTTTCTAGTCCACCACTAAATTATCCCATTAACATGAGAGAAGAAGCTTTGTTATCTCGAGATGAGATCAATTCTCATCTATCACTATGATGGGGAAACCACATCTGTTATCTTGAGATGATGAATGAATAATTAAGATCTCAAGAAAACAGCCGGAAATTACTTGTGGAGTTATTAAAATGTATTCGTGTCCGCTCAGGCCTTCGGTACATGGCAATGGAAAACATAAAGCAAATTATAAAACATTGTTTAATATTACCCTGATACTCAAGACCAACTTTTTCTTTTGATGTAAATATGCCCTGAAGAAGTCCCTGCATATTATCTTTGTGATGCTGTCACACAAAGTGATATTAGAGGAGAATTTCATCCTTAAAAAGTGTAAAGGGAGTTACTAGATATCAATGAAATAAGATGTGAGAAATATACAAAGGAAAATAAATATAGCCATGAACTGTTTCTGCTCATTTTGTCCATGACTCTTTCTACTACTGCCTAAAAACAAAGCGATTACACAACATTTGTTTAAAGACAAGCGTGAGTGCAATAATTGTAAAATTACACACTTGAGAAATCAGCCAACTGCAACCTGGGCTGATTGCATTGGGACTGAAGGCGATGCAGATTCTTAAGGCTCTAAGCCGTCCTTAACTTTCAAATTAATAACACAGTTTCCTATAAGAGGCAATATTTTAAACATGGTAACAGTCAGCAGTATTTTTCATGTGTTTTATAGCCTCGTAACAGTCTTTCTGTTATTTTATGGCCGTGAAGGAGCTGGGGAGGGGGACTAAGGTGGAACTTTAAATAGAAAGTTGAAGCACTCTTCAAGTTTGAGCAGCACAAGAGTGGGCTGTTGTATAACAGGGCTTTTACGGTGCCATAGCTCCCACCACACCTTCTACTCAGCAGCATTGCAGGGGTATAAATCTTTGAAGAACTGCAACCTGCGTCACACACGCACACACCCACTACTGAGGCTGTCCCACCCAGCTGGAGGGCAGGGGAGAGACAGGCTAATCAGAGACAACCCAGGAGGTCCGGGGTCCCAAGGTCTAGGACTGTGTGTGTCTCTAAGTATTCGTGTAAGTGTGTGGCGCTGTGGCGTGGGTACAAAGATCAGCGTATACTCAAGCGGCAGGTAATCCATCATATATTGTTCATACACATCTGCACTGTGGCCCTGAGGGGCAAAAGATTCACAGAGAAAGAGGTCAAGGTGACATTGCTTTCCTCCTGTCTGTATTAGTCCAAAGCAATACTTAAACAGATAAATCAAAAGAAAAAAATGATTTCCCCCTGGCCTGATTACATGCTTGAAGAATGTTTACATTACAATATGGCACTTTGAACCCTAGAGGGTAAATTGGCTTCTCTGTTGCTCAAGACTGTCCCACATTACACTCAAGTTAAACCAGAATTACCACAGTGCAGAAATATTCGGTCATAAATTGAAGTTAAACGAGTCAAAATGCAACATAAAGAAATGTATAAGCATCAAAATATAATTAAAGCACCACAAGTAGAAGTAAACATAATGAACCACTCCTGTTTTCAGAATCATAATATAATTACATTGTTGCACTGTAAAGGGTTGGTCCATGAGGTTGTCACTTTTATTTAGCAGCTTTTAAAGTCTTACTTAAAAGAATTAAACAGAAGAGGAGCTTCTAAATGATCCCCACGGGATCAATAAAGTTTTACCCTCACTTATAACATAACCTCAAAGTTAATTTGTTGATTTAATTTAATTTTTTTTATTTTGTAATATTATATTATTTTTTTAATATTGTAAAAAAAAAATTCTCAATTTTTGTGGCCATGTCTAACCAGCATAATACTTACAAACAATACAGTACATACATACATCTATGTAACTCCAGTGCAGTATCATTTACATAAACACATTTATGTATTTTAACCCTGTGAAATAGTGCGACATACACACCTCTTTATTTGTAGGATTTGTGCAAAAGGCTAAGTGCAATGACACCAGGCCTTTACATTAATGGGCATTAAGGCAAATGTGCAATTTAACACCAACACTTTACAATGATGTTCAATACACCAGTATTTAAACACTTTACCCCTCGTCTCTTTAGCCCTTAATGTACTTTAACTCTGAGCGTTACTTTATTCCTGTTTGTTTTTTGTGGCAACAATCGCAGATCCACCTGTTGTAATGTAATATGACTGTCTTTGTCAACTGATGTCAAGTTTTTGCTTTCTGCTTATTGTTGTGTGAACAGTTTAGAGAGCTTTTTATTCATGTGTTACATCAGCCTGCTGGGGGACGATGGATGGTAATTATCTTATAGGGAACATAATCTGGCATTTTTAGACATTTGTGTTTCATCCATATACACTGCCCTATTTTAAATAAATAAATACATATTGATAAAAAAATTAAATTAATTTAAATTGGCAAATGATTTCTAGTGATACCAGGTATATGAATACCTCCAAATATTATTAATTCAGAGGTATTTAAGTAGTTTTATTTCGTAATCCTTTAGACTCCCACTGCACCACTTTTAAGTAATTAGGGGACTACAGTATTGTAATTCTGTGACTTGAGAAAATGTACTTTCTTATCCTCTCCACCATTAACATAACCTTTCAGTTTCACAGGAACATGTGCAGTGAGTAAGCGTAATAAATACTGAACGTACAGCATAGATGTTTTGGACACTACATCCCCCAATAGGCTATTCTTTCCTAGAAAGTGAGTGATGCATTACAAATAAAGACAATGAAGTCACGTGCAGCCTCAATAATGTCAAGTCTTTATTGATATGGTGTCATACAACAATTCATGAGTAGTAATAGCAGTAAAGATAATATCATGTCACCTACATTCAATCCCTAAGCTTTTGTAATCATGGCAGCTCTAATAAAGGCTAACAGAGAAAGAATAAACGACTAATCACCCCACTGGACAGAATCATACACATCACACACATGGCCAGATAAAAGCTGCTGGTGTTTTAAGGCATTTCACATCCGACAGTAATTTGCTCTATGGCTAAATCTTGATCGTTGGTTTTGGATGGTGGCGTACTGTATTGTCATTGTTTTCTTACAGTAGGTGGTGCTGCGTGTGCATTTAGAAATGTTTGGCAGTGCTGTAGAAGTAGTCGTGACATTTATTCTTCAGACACCAATTTAAAGTAGTTTTGGTTTACAGTGTAAAGGTAAAGGCTTGACATTTGCAACCACCAACCATTCATCCATTGTTATAGCTGTATACTATAAAAATGTTGCTTTTATTTGTAAGTTCTTGTCTATCTGAGTTTTTCTTCTGCTTCACACTGGAAATCCATTATCCATTACACAAAATGCCCAACTTTCAGATTTGCTGCCTCCTAAATAATTCCAGGTATGATAGGCCACTGTGTAGAGATACAAACACTACAGTACTAAGATACTCATCTCAAGCCTCAAGTTAAACAGCATTAACTCAATCCAGAACAGTCTGCGTTACAATCAGTAGTTTTTAGTTTTCAGTGTGAGTGCAGTGTGTCAGGGCGAGGATCGCCTCGAGAAGCAGCAGAAGAAGAGGAAAGCTGTGTTAAAGTTGGCAGTGCACAAGCAGAAAAAAAGCTACAAGTCTCTTTTTTTTATATACTGAAGGATATCTAAGTAGTGAGGTCGTACTACAACAATCATTTAATCCAGTCATGGCCAGAGTTACAAAGAGAGAGGTCGAGTGGTTTCAAACACATCTGAGTGTGGCAGCTTCTGACTGACTTTGGGGGGGGAAGGGGGGAGTGACATTGGTTTTCTTCTGGCGGAGTGATATGGTATGGATTCTGGGGCTGAAATGAGTGTCAAGCATCATCAATGGCACATGGGAAATTGTATTTTTTACGCAAACAGCAGATCAAAAACCAAATAGCTCATACAGACTCTTGTACATTTGTGCTAAAGCTTAATTTACATTCAGCCTCCTTTTGACCGTTCATCATGAAGAGAATTCACTTCTTGTTTCTTCTATGAGGTGATTTTCCATCCTTACAGCATCTTTGTTAACTCACTCTTTCCCCTCTATCATTCATTGTGCTAACTGCTGAGCCATCACCAAATTAGGTAGTTTTTCCCATTCCCATATAAGTGTTTTGAAGAGGATCTTTCCCTCATATGTTCATAGCAGCGATCTACAGCCTACCTACTTCACTACTTTAAGTACAAGTTTAAACAGCAGTCTCAAATCTAGCTTACAGGCTAAAAAGGACGTCTATTACGTTTATAAATTAGCACAGTGTGCACGATGATGCTCAGCATGGTAAATGGTGTATAAAGACGACTTGAGCCGACTTCATGACACCCCGACAAACAACAAAATCGTGTTGAATGAGCAATGGATGGATTCCATGCAAGCATGACATCTACATACACCATGCATATTACACTCGCTAATACATGTGTCGTCTTGTTTGTTTCAAATCTCCTTTCAATTGCTACAAAAAGGAATTCAATGCTTGAACGTTTTTTTGTAATTCCACTTCCAAACTGTCATGCAGGGCTGACTGGGTCGCAGCCAAACCACAGATCAGAGAAATTGTGCAAGAAGAGATTTAAGAAGTAAAAGAACTCCATTATTAGAAAAGACGCTTGCCTCTTTTAGCCTCTTAATGCCTCTTTTGTAAAGTATTGTTTACTTTAGCTGGTGTCCTACAATTGTAGACTGTGCTTCCTTACTTAACTGTCATGATGTCAGAATATCATTTCAGCCTTGCCGATAGCAGCTGATGTGTTTTGAATCTTGTGTCCTTTAAATGCGCAGACATGCTTCCATTGGAATGTGTTGAGATTATCTCACAGCTTGTGGTGTTAGTGAAGGATCAGAGATATCATCTATTGTGTTTAAGTATCACTTATTGATCTTATATCAGTCCAGAGTGTGAAAAACCAGCTGAGTATTATATATATGTCACTTCCAGAAGAAATGCTACCTTAGTGCTTGCTATTGTCAGCTGTTGAATGTGACGGAGAAAGAGAAGAGAACTGATGTGTTGTATTGAGTGATGGTTACAGTAGAGTTATAATGGATTTCCTTTTGGGAACTCATGTGGGGGACAAAGGGGAAAGAGGAACCTATGTAAAACAAACATCTGGATCCTCCACTTCAAACACTTGTGGGAATTAAGCACACAACAGATCAGATAGAAATGATCACCACAAGTGCTTTGAGTAAAGGCCCAGGGTTTGCTTTAAAATAGGAGAAGAAGAAGAAAGGAATGGATTTCGGGGGCGATGGGGGGGGAGGGGGGGTGAGGGAAGCTTTCGGGTTCAAAAACAGGCTTACAGTAAAGGCTTTTAGTTTTTCTGATTGGTGGGGATGTCGCTGGGGTCTTGTTGCTTCTCCATCTTCTTGGTGGTGATCACTGTCTCCTCATAAACTTCACGCTGGGAGACCTTGGCTCCAGACTTGCTCTGCTGCTCTTCGTCCTTCTTGGAGCCCTTACCGGAGCTGGTGTAGACACGGGTCTGGTAGTTGTAGCTTTGCCCCATACCTGCGCTCATGGAGGTGCCGGGATAGGAGATCCCTGTCCCTATGCGGGTCTCCTCTCCTTCCAGCAGTTTCCTGCAGAGAGGATGACGAAGGGACGAGTTTAAAAAGGATAAATAATACAGGAACGGAAAGAAGAAAGTTCAACTTCCCTCATCTTCACCTTTGCGTTTTTTTAATGTATACTTTTTTTAACTTCCTTGTTACATAAGCATATCATAATTGATAGTAAGAGTAGCTCTTGAGAAGAAAAAAAATCTACCTGTATGCTGCAATTTCAATATCCAGAGCCATCTTAACGTTCAGCAGATCCTGGTACTCCCTCAGGTGACGAGCCATCTCGTTCTTAGTGGTCCTCAACTCGTTCTCCAGCTCTGCCATGCCGTCCTAAGGGAAGGAAAAGCATAAAAGAAAAAGTAAAAGAGATTTAATGCCTAGTAGGTCACAAATAATAGTCTGTGACCCCATTATTGCAGGGCAGTTATCACAGCGCCCAAACAAAGACCTCTGTCAGTCCCTTTTTTATATAAAGCTGCATTGTTTGGCTAGAGTGTTTTATTAGCAAAAAAGGTTGAAATGTTTGTCCAGAAATTATATTCTTCATTAGATGTGCTATATCTAACACAGTAGTGATGTAAAATGAGTCATTAAGAGCGTTTACACTAAGTGGGCGTTGTCAGATGCAGCTGCTGAGCGTGCGCTCCCAGGGGAGAGAGTTTCAGCACCACGGACAGAGTCCCACCGACAGCAGCTGCTCCTGATATTATTCTTACCCTGACTTTCACTGCTTCAAACAAACAAACAAACGCCATACAGTTTATGTATTTAAATGCGAATAAACCTTTATTGAACTGAAAATACACGTCCTCTTTTTATTTCCCTATTGTAAGTGTGAAACATGGCATTCATTTTATTACCTGGTAGTTTCCAATCTCCGCATTGTGCCTCTCCTCCATCTCACGGAGCTGCTTTTCCAGAGACTCGTTGGTTCCCCTCAGGCTCTCTATCTCGATGGTCTTGGACTGCAGCTGCCTCCTGAACTCGTTCATCTCCTCCCTGCTGGCTCGGATTGCCTCGTTACTCCGGGTGGCCTGATCAGACAGGTCGGCGAACTTGGTCTTGTACCACTCCTCTGCGGACTGCAGGTTCTTGGACGCCATGGACTCGTACTGGCCTCGGATCTCCTTCAGGGCGGAGGTGAGATCCGGTTTGGACACCTCCATCTCCACAGACACCTGGGCGGCCTGGATCATTTCCATCAGCTCAGCAACCTCCTCCTCGTGCACCTTCCTGAGGAAGTTGATCTCGTCCAGCAGAGATTCCACCTTCTTCTCCAGGTCCAGGCGCACCATGGTGGCATCATCCACATCTTTCTTAAAAGCCTTGAGGGTGGCCTCCGCCTCCTCGCGGGCATGGAACTCCTCTTCGTATTTTCCCCTGAGCTTTTGCAGGTCTTCATCGATACCGTCCCTCTCGATCAGGATCTGGGACTTCTCCGCGTTCACCTCTTCCAGCTGGGAGCGCAGCTCACGGATCTCCTGCTGGTAGAGCTCGGCCAGCCGGGACGGCTCGGTCTGCCGCTGGCGCAGCGCGGTCAACTCCGTCTCCAGCACTTTGTTGTGCTGCTCCAAGTTGCGCACTTTGTCAATGAACATTGCAAAGCGGTCATTGAGACCTTGCATTTGCTCCTTCTCATTGGTGCGAACTATTTTGAATTCATTGTTAAGGGCGCTGCTCTGGGTCAGGTCGTAGCTCTCAAGCGGCATGGACGAGAAGGAGCGGCCCGACTTTCTGCTGTACGAGCCCATGGAGGTCACATTGCTCCGGGAGGCAGAGGAGGACCGGTAAGCTCCCCTGGAGGAGCCGCTAATCGCACTCCGGGATGGAGAGGATGCATAACGGGGAGAATCCCCGAAAATCTTCCGGTAGGAAGAGGAGGCGAAAACATCAGATCCGTAGTTCATGTTGGCTGGTATGGAGACAGAACAGCGCAGTGGGCGCGCCTCCTTTATATATGAAGGGGGAGCGACCCAATCACTAATTAATGCTCGCTGGGCTGGCAGCATCCGGACACGTCAGGTAGCCCCGTCTAGACCATTTACGAATTAAAAACGAATTTTGTGCTTCATGTGAGCTAAGAAAAACTTCACAGTAGGATATAGGCTTCTGAGATTAGTTCGGGTGCACAGTTGCTCTTCTTTGTGTGGAGCAGATGAAACGGTCCTTTTTTGGCGCAGAGCTGACGCGTCAGTGTCCAAACACCTGTTAGACATTTTTTAGACAACAAATCAATTATTTTCAAAACCTACATTTATGTGAGTGTTCTCTAGCCTTTTCAGCGTTTTGTTAGCTGAGAAAAAGTACTAAAGACCGAGATACTCCACCCAAATCAAAAATCACTCTAAACTGAAAGTGAACCATTTTTCGAGCAGAACAATGACGGTGCACTTTACTTTCAAAAAGTTTTTCTTTCAAAATTTGCATCGCTGCAACTGGTTGCAGGCACCTAACATTATTACTGTTCTCTCAATAATTGCAGCCAGTGACTTTCAACCAAATATCCTCTACATCTGCTTTCCCCCCCTTATGACAGAGCTTCAAATGTTTAGGTCTACACCTGCTAATTCATTTCTTTAAAATGAAGACTTTACATTTGAAGAAGAACTTGTTAATTCAAGTGTCAGAAATATGAGAAGCATGAACCTTATGTTTACATTTGCATGTGAGGTAAGTGTCGAATGTCTTTCAGTTGAATGTTCAAGAAGGAAGAGTGTCATATACATTAAAGCTACTCTTTACTCTTCACGATTTGAATCATTTGTTTGGTGTTCATTGAGTTTTGTTTAAGGTCCCTTGAACACAGTGTCACGCTCACAGGCCTTTGCTGCCCTCTGTCGACAATTTGCGGAACGCAACAAAAAGACAAATGTTTCAGACATACTGAAGGCTTTATGGTCACTTGATACTGAGTTGTAAAATATTTTAGTAGATGCAGTCTACTGGCTTCTAAATACTCATGTCAAGTGATGATTGATGAACTGTGGAAGTGATATATGTTTGGTCGGTTTCCCCCATAGCAGGAGACACAAGCTATCCCTATAACACATAAGCCCTGTGGAGCTACAGCAATGCAGGTTGAACATGGTATCATTGGGTTTTCTTGCTCTTTTCCGGTGCCACATGTATGTTTATGTATTGTTGATATGGTAAAAGGTAAATGGACTTGAGTTTGTGTAGTGCTGTTCTAGTCTTCTGACTACTTAAAGCACGTTTACACCACGTGTACCCATTCACACACTGATGGCAGAGGCTGCTATGTAAAGAGTCCTTTATTAACTTACCCCATTCATACACACTCATACGCCGACCATGAAGCAATGGGTTAAGTGTCTTGCCCAAGGACACATCGGACATGAACCCCTCGACCTTCCGGTTGAAAGGCGACGACTCTACCAATTGAGCCACAGCCGCCTGATGACACAAATATCATACGGATACATTTGCATATTTTCCTCTTTCAACAGCAGAGTATTTTTTTTTCCCTTAAAATATTTGAGTGCTGAGGGGAAACAGAGGTGGATAAGGGAAAGCATTTTCATTTGATTTTATTTGTTCCACACATGGCAAAACAACACAACATTCAGAGAAAATGATTTTCAATGTATCATAATCCATGTTTGGAAAGGAGCAGGGAGAAGAATACATCTTTTGCTTGCCCCTTGCCCAAAAAAACAAGAGATATCTAGATGGCCTGTTTAATGACAATCACTTGGCAGCCAATTTCATAGCAACAAAAATAAAATCATCAATTCAGAGTCTTTGACTTCACTGCCACATAAATAAAGAGGAAAGAACACACACACACACACACACACATAAACACACATATAGCTTTCAATTTCATAAAGTCTAATGAATCTCTTCTTGTACATTTTCTTAGTGAAATACAGTATATTCACACAGCTCTTCAAATCATTCTTTTTCTTTTCAAGGTTTTTTTTTTGTTGAGAATTTTAAACCTTTCACCTTTTTTAAAGACAGGTCAGTGGATAGAATCAGAAATCGGGTAGAGAGAGAGAGAGAGAGAGAGAGAGAGATAGGGAAAGACATGCTGAAAAGGAGCCACAGGTCGGATTCGAAACCTTGGCTGCATGCTTAGAGGAAGGCCTCTTGAAAACATTCTTGAAATAATTCCACAGTTTGATTCCAACTACAGAAATTCACATCCGTTTTAAAGTTGTCGGTGCAAGCTGATACACTTCACATTAAAATACAGAGTGAACCAGTGTGTACTGCACATTATAGACAATTAACAATCCATTAAGGCTAAAAAATCAATGCACATATGCTTAACTAAAACTGAAGAGAGTAAAATCACAGGCCAAGATGACAGCAGTTCGGCCTGCAGAGTCCCTGCTCTAAAAAGGATGAGCACATATGCATATGATGACAGCTCTACTGGAAAGTACCAAGGACAAATTATAAAAAGTGCACCTGGACAGAGAGGCTGATAAGACCTTTTTTGAAAGACATGAGTTTGACGACTGACACCATTATGTCCGATGGATTATTAAAAAAATAAAAGGACCAGGAGGGGCCACCTTCAACCACCAATAAAAATCAGGCTATAGCAACAAATGAAAGAAAGAAGGCTTTTCTCAACGCCTTCATCAAGGGGTTTAAACAGGGATGTTCCTGATAATTGTGTTAGTTCTCCTGCAGGAAACTCAAGGCTTTTTGACTCTGTAATGAAAGAATAAAAGATGATTGTTCTCAGACTTTGCTGTCTCTGGATCCTAAATTTGAGGAACGCTCTGCTAACTCTGAAGACTTTGATTCTAAATTTATGATACCTCACACTTATAGAAACAAAGTGTTGTAATTCTATTCAAGCTTAGGCTATTTCTGGCCCAGGCCTGGGTGCGGATCCCTTCAAATTAAACACAACAATAAGAGTGTCTGTAATTCAACTAAATCTTTCAGTTTCACTAATCCCGACCTGTACTCCCTGTAGTCCACATATGAATGGTTCTTAATGCTCTTTTCTGTGAGATAAATAATGGTTTAATGTTTGTAACGTACGTGTTACACCACACTTCAACACAGTAACTAAGATAAGAACCTTCAAATCCCAGCCATTTCCAGTCACTACCGGTGTTCCTCAGGGTTCTGTCCTGGGCCCCCTTCTGTTGTTCCTGTGTTGACTTTTACTCATGTTATTTTCTGTTTAACATGACTTTACAGGTGTGGAAAGTAGGAACATTTTTCAATTTCTACGTTTTTTTAGAAAGTTCAGATCCACTTTGATGTCTTTCAGGTTTATGCTACTTTCCTTTGAGTCTACAAAACCTTGAATCATCTATTATTTGCAGATAACATGGTTTCTGTTTCATAAAAACAAAGGCTTGCAGCTTAGCCACTTTAGAGATAGTATCTTTGACCTTGTCACCAGCAATGAGTCATTGAGCTAAAGATATTTCAATCAGGAGAGACAAGTAAATGATTGAAAGATGAAAGGTTTATTTTACATATGTGACATAGAATGATTATAAGAGAATCTTTGGCGCGTGAACTCTACAGGGAGACAGAGCGGCAACAAGATCTATCCCCCCCTAGAGTCCAGACACTGGTGGTGGAGGTGTTAGCGGATGATGTCGTCTGGGTTGATGCGATGAAGAAGTTGATTGAACTGTGAAGTTGATGAGGAGATGGTTAATGATGTCATCTGAGGCAAACTGCGAAGGCTGGGGTTGACCGGACGATGGCTGTTGATGTCATCTGAGGCTGATGGAATGAAGGAGGTGATGAAACTGCGAAGGCTTGGTGGTGATGGGGAGGTGAAGGGTCGCTTGTAACGATGGCATGAATGAACGAGTGGAAAAGAAAGCCATTTTTAAAGAGCCCATATTCTGCCCTTTTTGGGGTTCGTATATTTAATCTATGTACCTACTTTTGTACGTTCACAATAGCTAAAGTCCGAAAAAAGTGTCTGTTTTCATGTACTGCTCCTCCTTGCTCCCTCTACGCTCTGAGTCCGTCAGCTACACTCTGTTGAGCCCACACTGTTAGACCCCACGTGGACCAAGTCTGCTCTGATTGGTCTGCCGATCCGCTCTGTCGTTATTGGTCAGTTGCTCAGCACACGTCTCAGAAATTTCAACCTGAGCTGCAGGGTTCACCACAACGAGCCAATGGGCTTAGATCAGTGATCTCACACTGACAATGACGTTGGACTGACAATTTTTTATCGAGGGGGGCTAGAACCGAGCGTTACATGCAGCTAATGCTACAGCTAACAGAGGATGTAGAAGAACTTTCTGAACTTTCGCTAGAGCTACATATAACCAAACCCCTGGGCTGAAAGAAATTGGAATAAAACTGGTTCCTCTGGTTTCAGTCACAGGGGTAGTATCAGAATCAAATCTAATGACATGTCTGTTTACATACAAGGGATTTATCTTGGTTTTCCATGGGGAAAAAAAGTGGAATATTACAGTAGAAGCTGGTGAACAGCAGTACTCCTGCTGTCAGGGATACATCAGATACACAGTTTGAGAATGAGTACTTAACTTTCGATATACTGTAGAAAATATCATTGCAGTTGTATTTTGCACTGTTATTCAGCTACTTTTAGCCTCCTTGAAAAAGGAGAAGAGGACGACCATGGAGGAAATAAGCATTTGAAGAAAATCTCAAGATATTAATCACCAAGAGGAAATGTTTTGGCCCCAATAAGTTTTAGTCATTAGACAGCTTATCTTTATATTGTTTGGAAACCTTTCATTTTCCACATTTCCTATTTCCACCTGTCCTCTTTTTCACTACAGGCCCGTTTTAAATGATTCATTTAGTACATTTTAGTTAGTTTAGGTTTCTTTGATTGGTTTCAGCCCAATTATTGTATTTTAACATGAGTAGATCACTGCGACTGTCTCGCCAGTACTTAAATTCACAAAAGGGCAGATTAATCTTTGCTTTAAGATAATTAGATGCAAATCATCTCGGGTTTCGCTGTAAGAAGATGCAGGGCTGTGGCGTCACGTGTCACTCTGTGCCACGACGACGGTTAGCCCCGCCCCCTTTTGATAGACAGGATTAAGCCCCGCCCCCCACCGCCGCCGCCGTCTCATAACAACAGCTGGCAGCAGAAAGGGAGAGATAGCAAAGAGCAAGCGGAGCAGGAACACTCATCTGCTGCTTGGCCGTGTACAGTGTAGACATCACTGCTGCTTTCTGTAGGAAATTACACGAGCGACTCCTCCGACTTTGACACGACTCACGGCGCATGCTCAGACTACCTGACAGTGCAGCAGTTTGATTCAGGAACTGAGAGGTGAGTACAGGAACGACTGTCACAGAGACGAGCAGGGGAAATCTGCCTTCGTACTTTGGAGGCTTTTGTTTTTGAATCAACGCCAGCTAAGGTGTTAGCCTCGCCCCGAGCACTTCTTATGTTCCCTGTGTGTGAAAGAAAAGAGCAGGACCGAGGTTGTTTGAGTTGAGCTAGCTCACATAGTTTAGCAAAATACCAAGACGTCGATTTGAATCCTGCAGAAACAACGTTAGCTTGTAAAAGACACGTCAACATTAGCTCGTCTCTGTTTACATCGGTGGTTTCGAGGGACAAACACGGTAATATGTGAAGTAATCCAACAAACCAGTGGCTTCCGAAAAAAGGGCGACAGCTACCGTTACGTGCAGCTTTTGTTGCCATGAACGTCGAGCCTTTCTTCTCTCTAACCTGAGGCAACAAAGCCTGTAACAAGTTGTCTTGTTTCTCTTGCTGGGTGCAGGGCAGTCTTGTAGGTTTGCTTACTGCTTCGTCCCAAGCCAGAGCTCCCCTCAGACCCCGCTGGACCCCTCACATTATGGATGATGGTGTCACAAAGGCTGAAGATTTAAAAAAAAAAAAACATGCTTCAGATCAGAACTGAAAACCAGGTTTTATTCGGCGTTCACGTTTTAATGAAACACTGGACGATGTGAAAAACAAATACGTTGAAGCTTTTGTGTCATGATCTCCCGTTGAGCTGCTCACTCAACATTGATTGTGTTGTTTTGGTGGTCTGCTGCAGTGTTAGTGGCCCTGATGACAGTTCACCTCGTCCCCCTTATTCGAGGCTCCTTTGCATTTTGTGCTGGCAGAAGAAGAAGGAGAAGAAGGAGAAAGCTGACCTCCTGTGTTTCCTTCCTGCAGTCCAGCCTCTCCAGTGTCAACAGGAGAAATAAAAACACCTCTGGCCATTCTAGAAAAGGGCAAGATTAGGCTTAAAGGCTGAGATTCATTAGGCACTTTCTTCTTCTGTCTTAGCTTGTTAGCCTTTTATTAACCAAAAATGATATGTAACTACTGCCAACACATTTAGCCTACTAGTAGAACCCGTGTAAAGAAGATTCAGTCTTGCATTTATTTTGCCTGACTTCAACTTTGTCATGATGATTGGAGGACTTTTTGCTAAGCTGTTAAACCATAACATGCTCCATTAGACGAACTAGGTTGGCTCTCAACAATTTTTCATTCTCATAATTGAGCACAGTGACCCCACTGATCTGACCTGATGTGTCTCCTGCCCTGTCATAAGCTCACCCATCAGTCCTCTGTTTGTTAGCACCACAGGAAAGCCCCTCATCGATAAAGATTCAACTGTAGTTACTAAACAGTTCATAGCTCCTTAGTATCACTGCACAAACATATTTAAAAAAAAAAAAGAAGCAGTTTAAACACACTGATCCTGCTGGTAGGAATGTCTCTGTTGACGTTTTTTTAAGGAGAGCATTAAGTTCTTTAATTCTACATTTTCACGCCCACCATCGTAATGTATTTCTTTTATTCTCCTCAGATTTTAAAAAGCTTTTAAACATGACAACTTCATGGAGTGACAGACTGCAGAACTATGCAGATTTGCCTGCCAACATGGACGGCCTGTCCATGAAGAAATACAGAAGAGAGGCGTACCACAGGTAAGAGAGACATGTGGAGGTACTATGTGCGTTTCTGATTGTGTAAAACTACTTCCAGATGGAACTCCTTGAGCCTTTTATGATGTAAACTGAGCAGTCAGACAAAATAATTCCTCCCTCTATTGTAACTTAAACATACATTTCTGTGAAATGTAACTACTGATATCGCAACCAAGACTCTGAAGTTACAACAACAAAGGCTTTGGACACAAAAATGGTTGTAACAAGAAAGTTTAATAATATCTTTGTAATATAACAAATGCCACACATGTAAAAACCTTTTCATTAGAAGAAATAGATTTTAGATGTCAAAACTTTCTTCCATTGTAGGGACAAAGAACACAATAAGAGTTTAACATATATCTGCCATTAAGGTGAATAACCCCTAAATAAAAGCCTTAATTCTTTATAATGCTGGAGTCAATGATTCAGAGATTTTGAGTTTATCGAAGCTCCAGATGTAAGAACGAAATTTGACTAGTAGTATTTTTCATGCTGCTCGATCTGTTCACCATCTACTTAAACTTCCACTCAACTGATTTTTAATGAAGGATCAAAATAACCAACGTAACCATAAGGCTGTGGAGTCTATACTGCCTTTAATGAATCAGTGGAGTCCTCTTCCCTGTGCGGCCTCCTAATCATTAATCCAACCTAACACTGAACAGTTACAGAAAGAGGAAGAGGATTTTCTGCTCACTTTTCTATATAATGTATAACTCAGTAGTGAATATGAAACATATGTCACACCATTTTTCCATCAGTGTGTTTAATTCACTGTGACAATATTTAAAGTGGAGCTGCAGCTGATTTCTAAGAATGAGTTATCTTTATGAGGCCCTTTGCACCGACATGCTATTTACTGTGGAACAGAGGCATGAACTGTTGAGTTTCACTCAGATGACATCAAATCAATAATGAGACTCATTGCTTAGATTTAAAGCAGCATTAGAGCAGATTCTTCTGAGCTAAACTTTAGATTTTCTTTTCACTGTGTCACTTCTTTATGTTCATTAAAACAGTAATCAGTCTTAATGATATAACTTGACCACGGGATCCTTCCGGGCCCCATCAGATATAACATCGGGCCCCAACTAACCCCTGAATATCTATATCTAAATAGAATATCTATAATAACCACACCTCGATTAAACAAAGCGCCAATAAACCTTTAATACTAAGTGTTACACCCTGACAGTTTGAGATAATCATGAGAGAAAGTGTGATGTGTCATCCGCAGCATCTGATTCTGCAGTCTTAGTGACAGTATTTCTACAGACACCTGACACACCTCATTACCTCAACACTTTCTTGTCACTCTTTACATGTAGCAAGTTTTTAAAGCTAGATTTAAAGAAGTTTTTAAAATGTCTTTAAAAGCTTGGAAACAAAATATGAACTCTATTGCAGTTCAAATTAGAAATAAAAACTTAACTCAATAAATGAATGCACCTTTCAGACATTTAAACCATTTTAAGCAGCATTGTTATACTTTTAAACTTGCTATAATTAATTTTCTAAAGGACATCTTTAACGTTCTAAAAGTTATTTTATTGGTTGGATACTTGAATTTAAAAAGTCTACTGTTGTTAATGATAAACATCCAAATAATCTGAATGAGATTCAGCCACTATGACTAAAATAAGAATATTATATATAGAATATATAATATCTTTGCTTGAATCCAAAGATTGTAATCAGCTTAGAAGCCAAACCGATGCCCTCTAAATGTCTTTTATTTTGTATTGATCAAATCTGTTTTGGACACAAAAGGCAGGTCTTACAAAAAGTTACCCACCCTTGTTTCTTGAATCATCCTGTAGGCTTCCTGACTGAGAGGCTCATGTTAGGTGGGACTAATTACATGTCTGAGCAATAAAAGTTAAATGTTTAACTAAGGGTTAGGGTTAACGTTCTAAAAGTTATTTTATTGGTTGGATACTTGAATTTAAAAAGTCTACTGTTGTTAATGATAAACATCCAAATAATCTGAATGAGATTCAGCCACTATGACTAAAATAAGAATATAGTAGTTTATCTCTTAGTTAACCTTTCTTCTTTAACACTGGATAGTGTCTCTCACCTGACATTAAAAACTGTTTTCAAAATACATATAAACAATACTGAGGCTGTATGCTCCTTTTTTTTTGCACAAAAAACAAGTAAACACAATGAAACTGTAATTGTTGTGAGCACACTGTGGTATTCTATGTTAATAGGTTTCATTTATGCTCTAATATAATTTTTTAGAGTCCCTGTCAGTCATGGTCCTTTGGAATCACCCTATATTTTCTCTCCCATACGCTGCCCCTGAACTTGACCATTAGGTGTAAATAGACTGTTGTATTGACCTGTCTCTGTATTTACTGATCTTTACTTGGACAATAGTGACCTGTGATTACAGTCCCTTTATAAGTGAGGCACTTCATAATCATTAACAGTTCAGGTTTTCTACAATACGGTCAAAACTGTTGATACTTTGATACTTTTTGATACCACCTGTTTTAAAATGATGTGACCTCCATTTTTTGATGGTCGATAATATCAGAAAGCGCTCAAGCTTTTAAAAACAACTACAGATTTTCCATCATATTCCAAAGTGAGTGGGAGAGCAGTGGTGGTCCATTCAAAATCACAAGTTGGAAAATGTGGATGTTTCTCGAGTTATTTTTGTGTTTCTTAAAGACACACAAGTCATGATTACAAACAGACCACAGAGGAAGAGACCCTGTCTAAAATGCACAAAATTCGAATACATTTCGGTACCAAAGTGTTGCTAATGTATTTGTTCATTTTAGACAGTGTGCTGGAGTTTTCTTTCAGCTTTTGGAAAAAAAAAAGAAAAGACCCTATGATGCCTTGGAAGTGGTGTCTCATGAAACAGGTATTAATATTCTCACATTTTACGAGTTTTGCATCAAAATTCAGCTATTATGAAAACCCTATTGTACGATAGAATTTGTTGTTTATTTATTTACTCACATCTCAAACTTCCTCCCATGAGGTGACGCAGCCCAATGACTTGGCAATGTCTCATACGTTTGTGATCTTTAACCTGGTCTACAAACAGATTTAGCATCTATTTGTCTGTGTCTTGGGTGGGGTTTTAAGGCTGTAATGAAAAATTCCTCTCTGTTTCACTACATGTCACCAGGCTGTAAGAGGTCCTTGGAGTGAATGCTTGAATCCAAAAATTGTAATCAGCTTAGAAGCCAAACCGATGCCCTCTAAATGTCTTTTTTTTGTATCGATCAAATCTGTTTTGGACACAAAAGGCAGGTCTTACAAAAAGTTACCCACCCTTGTTTCTTGAATCATCCTGTAGGCTTCCTGACTGAGAGGCTCATGTTAGGTGGGACTAATTACATGTCTGAGCAATAAAAGTTAAATGTTTAACTAAGCCTTGGACATGTGTTTCCACCGGGTACTGCTGTACCTTTAATACTAAGTGTTACACCCTGACAGTTTGAGATAATCATGAGAGAAAGTGTGATGTGTCATCCGCAGCATCTGATTCTGCAGTCTTAGTGACAGTATTTCTACAGACACCTGACACACCTCATTACCTCAACACTTTCTTGTCACTCTTTACATGTAGCAAGTTTTTAAAGCTAGATTTAAAGAAGTTTTTAAAATGTCTTTAAAAGCTTGGAAACAAAATATGAACTCTATTGCAGTTCAAATTAGAAATAAAAACTTAACTCAATAAATGAATGCACCTTTCAGACATTTAAGCAGCATTGTTATACTTTTAAACTTGCTATAATTAATTTTCTAAAGGACATCTTTAACGTTCTAAAAGTTATTTTATTGGTTGGATACTTGAATTTAAAAAGTCTACTGTTGTTAATGATAAACATCCAAATAATCTGAATGAGATTCAGCCACTATGACTAAAATAAGAATATTATATATAGAATATATAATATCTTCGCTTGAATCCAAAGATTGTAATCAGCTTAGAAGCCAAACCGATGCCCTCTAAATGTCTTTTATTTTGTATTGATCAAATCTGTTTTGGACACAAAAGGCAGGTCTTACAAAAAGTTACCCACCCTTGTTTCTTGAATCATCCTGTAGGCTTCCTGACTGAGAGGCTCATGTTAGGTGGGACTAATTACATGTCTGAGCAATAAAAGTTAAATGTTTAACTAAGCCTTGGACATGTGTTTCCACCGGGTACTGCTGTTCTTTTACACCCTTATGTAATGTGCAATGCTCACAGGGTTTATGAAGCTGTCTCTCATCTGTTAGCTGTGTGTAATGTGCTGACATAAGTCACCCAGTCCCCTATACTCCCTATACCTCCCACCCCCTCCAGAAAGATACATGCCATCAAGCATCTATGCAAAGAACACAAAGATACTTGTGGCAGTTTTCACGGCTGCAGCTTTTTTTTTTAAATGTAGGACGCTATTGAAGGTGACCTTTTGTGACAAAAGACCTTTCCTTCAAAGTAAGAGGGAGGCTTGAGCAATGCAGTCTGATAGTGAGCTGTGTATCACATAGCAGAGGGCTGAGGACTCTGGCCGGCACAGATAAACTTTCTATCACATGGAGTGGAATCACTGTCTTCAGGAGATTAGAGAGCAGTGGAACAAATCTGGCAGATTGTCGCACAGCTGGGATTTCTCTTCTTGGTGTGGTGCGTCCTATGTGAGCTATTTGAAGCATTAGTGTTGCTGTCAGAAGGACCAAAGTTGAGGCTGACTCCATGAACACGGGTAAACAAGTCACACCCATTGTCAATACAGGTGATTAGGAGAAGCATCAGTGGGTGACTTTTACTTCACCTTACCCACAGGGGTTGGATAATGAATCACATGGGAAATGAAAACAGCAACAACAAATCACACAAAAGACTTAAATTCTAATCCTGTGCTGGGAAAGGCTAAGCTTCACCCTGCTTCACTGACAATGAAGTAGTACCTTTGTTGTGATGGCTTTAGACAAGTCTGAATGGAAACAGAATCAGGTCATGATTATTTGGATTTTATAACCCCCTCAATATCTTTAACCATGACTGAACACTACTTATTTACATTTAATTACCATGGTAAATAATGGTAGTGTTGGGCCAACTTTAGAATTAAAGTACTTTTTTAAAAAAAGTTTAGAAAATCCAAGTTTCGGGATTTAAGTCCGACTTCTGAACTTGTTTGTCTTTGGTCATATGACTCACTGATAAATTTAGATTATTTTCTGTGCCTAATTGCTTGCTGATTCTTGCTAGCCTGAAAATTTAACACCAATTATTTCAATCTACTTGTGAGATTTCCTTTTGTATGAATTGAGTCAATCCAAGCAATGTCCCTCAAACATTTGACCTTATCTAAATAGGTACCTCAAACCTTCCCCTGGTAATGTAAAGGTTCTTCTAAAATGAATACCATTAAAACAATTTACAAGTGATAGAGATGTGATAGATTAGAACATTGACGCTTCAATAAAATTTGTCCATGTGTTATCTAAAATGAGTCAAATCTGCTCAGTAAACCCATCCTGTAAGTGTTTACATGGATCCAAATCTCAGTATGGTAAGCAGCTGTCGCTGGGGGGGCCGGGGCTTGCTTGATTCTACCTGACTTGTGATTGTTCTGGATGTCTTTGAGGGCCCGCAAACATCATGTTGCACAACAACAACCGTGACTGACAGCGCACAACAACAGAGAATGACGCGGAATAGCCACAATCATTTTTGCAACAAGTCAGAAAATGTCTGAATGGCAAGAAAGCAAAGAGAGAGAGAGGTGGGGGCATTGTTTGTGGGCCACAGCTGCCCTTTGCTGCCGGAGCTGATCAGAGTCAAACTGAGATTTAATTTCGGACAGAATGCATCGCCAGTCGTCCGTTGGACTAAGATCTAAATGGGAACTTGTCCACTATGGATCTGCTGCCAGGTAATTCCCAACTGATTAAAACATTAGTGAGGATGCCGAGGTCACAGATTAATGACAAGATTAGCTGTCACTTCTGAGTTTGTGTATCACATTATTTTGCTATTATAGACTGATGTTCTGTTGTTTTTATTCCACTGACACATTTTTGATTTCACTTTGGTTTATTTACATCTTACTTCAAGCATGATGAATATTGACTCGTGTGTAAATGTTCGTGAACACAGCTACATATGGAGTTGAGTCTCTGATGTTGGAGATTAGCTCAGTAGGTCTGTGCCAGCAGTCACAGTTAAGCTAGCAGTGTGTGTGTGTGTGTCTGCTCTATGGAAGCTGTGTCAGCCAGGCTATGTAAACACTATCTATCACTGTGGGCACCGTGGACCCCCTGACTACAGACTGATTTATGAGTCAGCACAGTTGATCTGTTTCCTGGAAGATTTGTCTCCAGAATTTAGTCCTAGGGGTTTTACTGCACTCAGCTTTGGAGTTTTGTGTCACTTCCTGTAGTCTCACCAGCTATGAGGCTAATCTGGTTGTTTTACTTTATAATAACTTAATACATTTCTGTTGAATACCTCCAGTCCAATGTGGCACTATTGTGTAACCATTAGAGGTGGGAGGGAAAATAGATACAGCATAGTATCGGGATATTTTGTGTGGCGTTATTATATTGTCTCATGGCTGCCAAGTATTGATATTTTTATTAAATTAATAGCAAATGTGCTTTTTTGTTTTTAATTGCTGGAGGGGTTGCACACAGTTCAGATTGTGAGGTGCATGCAGCATTTTACAGGGTTTGACTTGTGGGCTGGACTCCCGTTGTGTAGAAATAAACAGACTGAAGTGAGATGAATAGACTGAGAATGTTTTCTTATTGGAATAAAAAGTTCTTGATTTAGTTTAATCTTGTGGATCGTATCACGACTCAAGTATCGTGATAATATCGTATCATGGGGCCTTTGGTGATTCCCACCCCAAGTAACCATGACCGTTTAATTCGAATTTAACGTTTTCTTTAGAAAGTGACTGCTTTTGTACTTTGATGTAAAAAGTAACATTATTGTTTGTGATATTCAGCGTTTTACTGTGTTTGTGTTCCAGTATTTTCAGATAATATCAATAATCATGATCTTAGTTGTAATATGTTTCAATTTCACTTTGGACACTTTGGACACAGGTGCCGTTAAAGAGAATTACTTTTATTATTATTAGTTATCACAGATTTCAACCAAACTCTGAAAAATGAAATCAAGAAATAAAATGGTCTTAAAAACACTCCTACTGTACCTTTAAGGTAAACAAGCACTCAATCATGTTCAGTCACCGATACAGGAAAATGGATCATCATGGCAGGGTCTTTAGTGGAGACTAAAACTTGTAAATTATAATTTTTCAAATCTTGGGCTGGTTATGTTATCTGAATTTAGTTCATGGTCTTGAAACATAAAGCAAACTGCAGACAGGTTTTTAACAACACATGTCTGTGTTTGATTTTTCTTGATAAAGGGTGTTTCTCTGAGTCGCTTTAATCAAATAAAACTCATTACTCTAATAGCAAGGCAGGCCAAAATGTCATGCTTTTATTTCTCCCTTTCTTTCCCTTAAAGGTGTAATATTTAGAATTCTTACACTAAAAAAAATATTGAAATTAATTAAGAATATACTAAACCTACGTTATAAATACTTTTCTGTTGAGTACTTCCATTAGTTCAAAAATTTCCAACACTTATCAAAGCCAAAGTAATCCTTAATTTTATATTAGCAGAGAAAATCACTCTAATGATTCCCCGTCAGCCTTGAAGTCATCTTTTGTTATTGTTTTGATTGAGAGCCCCCTGGCGACACAGCATGAATTTACATGCTATGCGTTAAAGTTCATTGAGTATTTGATTGTGGGTAAAACAAACTTGCTGAGTTGTCAGTCATTGTAATTTTACAGAAACCACTTTTTATGGATACTGAATAGACCTATTACAGCCTCCTAAAATGGGTTATAGATGTGTCTGTTCAGTAACAGAAAAATCTATTCTATAGAGAGAATTACGGAAGTGATTGCTCCCGTATAAGATTTACTAATAAAAATGAAAAATCTGCTATTTTTCTGAATTAGCTACATCATTCCTGAATGAATGAACTCATGCTTATGTTATTGTTGAATACTGCGTAGAAACTGAAACCTGTACCTCTACTTATTTCCTCTATAGAGTGTTTGTCAACAGAAGCTTGGCGATGGAGAAGATTAAGTGCTTTGGCTTCGATATGGATTACACTCTAGCAGGTAAGCTGAACACACATTTGATTTATCACCCCCCCAGTGCTGCAGCTAAACAGTTGCTTTATCATTAATTTGATCTTTTATTTCATAAAAACTTAAAGTAAACTCCCCCCCCCCAAAAAAAAAAAAATTGGTGTTGTATTATATGTCGTTGGAAAGCCTGATTGGTCACCATTACAACGAGGTATAACAGAATAATATTGCAGGGGACTTTGGCAAAATAAATTTGGGCGCTACCCACACGTTTAGCTGTGTTGCTCATTCCACAAATGCACGATACCTCGTTGTAAATGTGAATAATCAGGCTTTCCAACGATATAAAATACAAAACCAATTATCATTATTGTTTTTAAAAGATTTATTTTGGGGATTTTTGTGCCATTAATGGAGAGATAGGACAGTAGATAGAGTGGGGAATGACGCACTAACCACTGCACCACCAATTATTATTATTATTAAAGGGGCAAAATAATTGACCACATGAATGTTTCAAAACTTTCTTTTGAGGAGTTTATAGGTATAGATCGTTGGCCAGAGAAGTTTAGATGGATGACACTTAGATTTCACCTATAAAACTATTTTTATTCTGAATTCCATCAAAAACATTTTAACTGATAGTGTGGAAAAATTTGGATTTTGAGGGAGTATGTCTGTATTTTTCCTGCTTTTACATCGCAGGTCACACCTACACATTCACACCCATGCACACACTGATGGCAGTGGTTGCTCTAAATGTGAAGTGTCCATTAGTATTAACTAATTCATCCGCCGCAGACAAAGCCACGGGAGCAAGTTGGAGAGTGTCTTGCTCAAGTTGTTAGCTGGGGATCCAACCCCCCGGTCTTCCTCTACCACTGAGCCATTGGGTCGTATTATTTGTCACCTTTTAATCTTAAATGAATCCCTAGTTGTTTAATCTCCTTCATCATTCTGTGTTTTGTGTAGATTTCGGCTTCTGCAGAACTCTCTACTTTTAACTCTACATTTAGCTACTTTACCATTCCCCCTCCCCCCCGAACTGCAGTTTGTTGTCCACAAAGTACTATTTAGGTCAAAGTCAGTGACATATTTAGCACACCAAACACTTTGATCACACAACATAAAGTGTAGCTCCCAACAAAGTCGACTGTATGGAGGTTCTACTGACCAGTAACTAGGCCAAAAATATCCTGTTTTTCTTTTTTTTATGCAACTTTTTCTATGACTCAGCTCAGTTTTTGGTCTCTCGTCTCTATAAACACACCCTCCCTGACTCTGAAAACAGGTCAGGTTTGTTTGTTGAGTTCACCAGTGATGGCTCCCTTAAGAACGGGGATCACTCGTAGTCCCTGTCTGGCTCTGTACCTCTATCCCTGTTCTGAGTGCAGGGGATTTTACAGACGCTCAGCTGTTGACATGACTCTTTATGGGAGCTCATAACCAAGTGCTAATGTTTGCTAGCATGGCTATCAAGTATTTCTTGGAGGGTGTTCAGGTTTTGACCACAGACAGACTTCATCAACTCTGATGTTGGTGTGACAGAAAGGCTGCTGGTGAACCGCAGCACCCTGGCCCACTGCAGTGTTTGTTTTTGGATGGGGTTAAAGCCAGTTCATATGTTCAAAGAGTTTCAGGTACTTTTCAAAAAGAGGAATTATGTTAGGTTTGACAAAACTATGATAAAGGATATTTAGCAAGGTCTAACCCACATAGTTACTCTGTTCTAAATAAGAAAAAAAATCCTATTGGTCAAAAGAAGGGAAAGGCAGAATGAGTATTTGTCAGTTGAAGTTTGTTACAGTATGAGGCCTGCATAAGGATAAGAATATGAGTTGTGTGATAACATTGATCAGTATTTGTAATAACAATATGAAGTGAAAGCAATAACAGAAATTAAATAGTGCATGTTAGCTTTAACTCAGTTACCTTATATATCTGCTTCTTGTTTAACACACTGAGTTGGCACCAATTCATTCAAAGGAAGCTGATGACGTGTTTAAGCCTCATCTGGCTGCATCAAAATAATGTGAAAGCATGGCCATTATCCACAGGATAATCCAATACCCTGCCCTGATACTCGCAAACCTGTTCTGTCCCATGCTAACCCAGTGGGAGAAATACCAACAGTGAAAGTGTTTGAATAGAGGGAGAGTCATTGGCGAGAACATAACACAGAATCAGAAAAGTAAAGTGTTATTTTCTTGATTGTGTCATAACACTTTTAGTACGCCTCACACAACCCTGGCCTTGCTGGATTTTGCGCTAGTCCAGTGGAAGCCTGGCTTCATCCCGACTGCCATGGTCTTTCTGAGAGACAGAGACAGTAATACAACTGGGTTGTAGTCCCACAGACACAAACTGATCCTGGTCACACAGGTATGTGAGTGCCTTCAGGGTTCACACCGTTCACACACCTCAACCTGTGCACTCCTACCTTGGGGCTACACACCACCTCCTGAAGGTCAATGACATCTTTGAAATGAGCAAAATAAGAAATAACCAGCAGTTTTGACTCAGACTTTATTTTTTCTTTAATTTTAGTTTTATAAATTGATGAATAAATAAGCAGCAGCAGGGTAGAAATTGCATTAACACTGATAGCATTAATGGAGCCTTCACAAATTGTCATGCTACCCTTGCCACTAATGCACCCCCATACCATTAACCAGCCTGATGCTCCCTCTCCTCTTTAGCACAAAGACTAAAGGACAGGACAGTTTTCCACTTGACTCAGTCCATTTTAAATAAACACAGACTGAGAGAGGATTCTGGATTTGGTTTCTAATTTCCTCTTTACATGGTAAAGTATGAGTTAGCATTGATGCAGTATTGAACTGCGTTCACAGACTTATGGTTGTTGAAAGTGTTCCTGAGCCCATGAAGTGATTTTTAATGCAGGGTCGCCTGAGGGTCCAAAGATCACAGCCACCTATTATTGGTTATTGTTCTTGTCCCCAGCATAAGAGATTTCTTCAGATTCTCTGAATGTTTTAATGATATTTTGTAGCGTAAGTAATGAAATGCACAGATTCATGAGTTGTTGCGCAGGGCAATCAGAGTGGTGAACCCCTTTCCCATTTCTTCAGAGATGCTCTTTTTA